>NW_017098979.1:12205-171531 GCF_001412225.1 Nicrophorus vespilloides
ATATAAATAAATTTTGTTTTATGGAATGGATTGTTTTGAATTTACCACCATAATAATTTTCACTCTTCTCTTATAGTTAATGAACAAATTGTAAAATTTATATTCGATTTGCCCCAACAAACGATTCAACTTTGATACAAGTTTTGATGAGTACACATTTTAAGATTTGAGGCCACATCCACTCTAAAGAGTAGTAGGAAATCACAAATATTTCTCTAGATAATTAAATATACATGTTCAAAAAATTAAAAACTTTATTCAAATTTAATAACATTTATAGTTTTATACTCATACATGGTATGGTATTTCTCAAAGCAATCGCCTATATGCAAGGCAGGTTTAGCCGCACACGTATTACAATAATATAATGATTCTCGTCTTCCACCTTTAATTTTTCTGTTGGAACATACCACACAGTCTTTACTTTTTCCTTCGTCATTTCGACGAATGAGATGTAAAAGTCCGTTCAGCCTTTCTGCCGTCCCGGAAGTCGATGGTTTGTTAATACTTCCGTCACGAAAATCTTCAACTAGTTGGTCTACCAGTCGACGTACGAATTTCAAGTGTGCCATTGGTTTCTTATCTTCTCTTTGCTGGGTTACTTTATATAAGATGTACGAATTTATTGCGCATATCTCCAATCCCCAAAAGAATAATTTTCGCCACCATTTTTGGGACTTTCGCATGAAGCAATATGTACTGACACAGTGGTCTGCTTTATCCACTCCATCCATGTATTTATTATGATTTATGACTACATTTGGCTGATTTATATTGACAATTTCTCCTTCTTGTGTTCTTCTATTGAAGGTTTTTCTAGTTGACGTTCCACAGGTACCGAGCTTCGTAACGTAACGTAACCGATCAGTGTAGATATGGTATCCTGCAGCTTCAGGATTCGATTGCAAGAAGTTTTCATAAAGCTGTAAAATGATTCTTCTACTTATTGGAAGGTCAGGTCTGACTAGTATTTCTGTAGTGAGACTGCCAAAATATGGCAAAATGCTCTGTATATAACCGACATTTGCATCTAGAAGAACGTACATTCGGATACCGCACTTCGTCGGTTTCTTTGGATTATACTTGATGAACGTCATTCTTCCATTGTACTTAACTACAGCCTCGTCCACTGACAACTGTTTCCCGGACACAAAATTTTCTCTGCACTTATTGTCGATATATTCTAAATAATAACTAATTTTCTGTTTCCGTGATGTTGCGTGTCTTGCATTTCGATTAACTTGAAGCATCCAAAATATTTGCAGAAATCTGTCTCTTCTGAATACTTCAGCGAAATACGGGATCCTCGAGTTATTTTCTGTCGACCAATATTCTTTCAAATTTGAAAGTGTTATCGTTCCCATGTTCAATACTACGCCGAGAAATGCAGACATTTCTTTTGTAGTAACGTCAGTCCACTTAAGCCATATAGAATGTTTCGATAAATGTTTCTCCGCTATCTTTTCATTTGCGTAGCCATTTGTTTCCTCAACTAATTTATTGATCAATTCGTCGGTAAAGAATAACTTGAAGAAGTCGATAGGCTCTGCACAGTTTGTACTTATCTGTGGACCAGGCATTCTCGATCCTGACGTAAAATCTATATTTCGCGTGTTTTCATCTTGAATTATAAGGTTTCTCCACACATTATCTATGTCTACATTCTCATTTTTCACTCTCACCTCATCCAACTCAACCTTCACCTCTCTATATTCTCCATCATTCGATATATTTCCACTGTTTGAAATATATTCATCATCATCTATTGTATCTGATTCTAAATAAAACTCATCATCACTGCTATCACTATCATCACAAATGTCATCTCTAGATCTTTTAGGCATTGTATTTAATATATATCTTATTTATTCAACCAATGTCTTAGTCTTATTTTGATATATCAAAAAAGTACGAAAGTATTAATCTAACTAATCGAGAAAAGAAAAGTATCTTCTGATGAGTTGCATATGTTTATGCATTAGATAATATGCACATCATAAAAATCTGAGTTTCTTTCGTAGAAAATCTTATATAATTCTTTCAACGATACAATCGTTTATGCGAATTGATGCCGGCACATACTCGCTAACGGCTGATATATATATATATTATACTATATAATGAATAAACAGATTATATTTAGGTTATGATGGTTTGTTTTGGTTTAAGCTTTTGAGGCAGAGCAATAGAGGCGCCACATGAATCTACAACCTTATGCCCTTTGATGTATGACAGTCAGAATCAGTCAGAATAATATTCAAAATACCGTTCAGCTGATTAGGCTGTGTCATTTGATGCGCGCTAGAAACTTATCAATTAATTTATGTGTATAGAAATCAGTGCGTGATTGCAGCAGCGTGTAAAGGTTAACCACAATGACTATATTCTCGAAAGTACGTGGATTTCTGAGCAGAAATCGAAACAAATTCCTGGTCGGCGGTGCGGTAATCGGTGGTACGGTGCTACTCACCAAGTATGCTCAGCAGAAATTGAAGGACTGGCAGGAGAAGGAGACCAGGGAATTCCTGGAGAGGACAAGGAAGCAGCAGCACTTCGAGAGCACAGAGATCACATGCAATCAAACGATATTGAGTCTGATCATGACAATGAATGAAGCACTGTCAGAGTGTGTAAACACTGAGGAAATAATCGCTTCACTCAGAGATAACCCGGACAACAAACTGGAACTTTGGGAGAAATTAAAAGTGAGTTTAAAAACAGCACATCTACTACTATTATCTTATCTTAACTGTTTTAATGCAATGCAAATGATTTTGATTTTAGGTGCTTGTTTTAACAAAAGCCAGTTGCTTGATTTATTTATCTGTGATGTTAGTGATTACATTGAGGATTCAGTTGAACGTATTGGGTGGTTATTTATTCATTGACCCAATGTCCATTCCATCTGAGGTGCAACAGAAATATCTGCATCTCTGCCACAATCTACTCGATACTGGTTTGAACAATATCTCCAGCCTCATTAAAACAGAGTACATCAAAATACTTGGTCCTATGGAACTGAAGAAGCAGCTTAAACTGAAAGACTTTGAAAACATCTTCTGGGCAATACAGACTGCTATTGCTACACATGCGAAGAATCCAATTAATCATCTTAATTATTTAGTTGTGGAAGATGGATTATACGATCCTCATGAGAGTGTTTTAAATGATATGGTAATAATAGAGGAATTCATTAAATTCTTGATAATCATTTCGATATTTTTCTTTTCAGATGAAAGCCACAGCAGATTTACTGGAAAGTGATGAAGTCAAAGCGTTGGCTGCACATTGCATAAATCGCGGATTCGTGCAGCTCTGCGACCAATTGGCAGATTACTATGGGAAGAATGATAGGATAAAGGAGGTTCCTGCAGATACCCCATTGAATGGGTTTGTGCATCCTGGAGATGTGCAAATGCCATTGGCCAAATTGATACCCATAATTAATGGTTTGACATCGAAAGGTTCAATGCCTGATAAGTTAATTCAGCAATTAATTTCAAATGATAAATTGAAAACTTTTGGAGAGAATATTTATGAATGTTTCAGTCATAGCAAGTGAGTTAGCTAGCATTTATTTTTAATTTATGGGGTGAGATACTAATCTAGTTTGATTAAGATTCATCAATTCTGTTGCTCACCCTAAAATATATTTAATATATATATAGCAATGTGTATTATATAAAGGAAAATCTTTTATATTTTTTTAAAAACAGGAATGGTATTTTTCTCTTGTTAATTTTAGATGAGATAAGTAGAAGGTGTCGTTGTTTTAATAAAAGTAATTGTTTTTTTTTTCTCTCGAAACAGTAGTATTTAATGACTTATTTTAAATAATCGTATAAACTCAAATAAGAAACATAAAAACCGTTCGAAATGTTAAATTCCGTAGGAATGTACTCGCCCATCTTACGAAGATGTTCCCCTATTGCTAGAAACATTGGTTTCGATACCGCCACATTTTGATTAATAGAATCATGTACCCAGTCGTCCTGCAATTCATCGTCGAATCTGTACAACACTTTGCAAACGTTTTTTTTCCCCTCTCCAACAATATGCACACTCAAGTTCTTCTCCAACACCCAAAGAAGCAAATAGTCGACTGTCGAATCATCCTTTTGCCAGTTGAGTGAGATCTTCAGAGAAGTCAACGGCAACTCGGCGAAGCATTCTTTAATTATAGCGAAGCAATCGCTCAGAGAGTCTGATGGTATTACGTTATCCTCATTTATTATATTCAGTGTGCTGAACCACAGTTTAGAAGTTTCTCTGTTAACGTAATCCCCCAACCATTCGTCACAATTGTTACAATACAAAATTTTGTTTCCCTTAATAGTTCCTTTAAATGAACTAGAGTTCACGTGAAAGAATGTTTTCGTATAGAAGAAATCCGTTGTGGATGGATTCAAATTGATATGAGTGTCTTCAGAGGCATGGCAATACCAATCATTGTGTTCAGAATGCATTGGCAAAGGCAAAATCCTTTTAAAGTTGCACTCGCCCAACGTTTTAAAACACTTTTTACAAAAAAAACGATACGGGACTTCTTTAATCAATTTACACTCATTCAATTTCACTTTCAAATTGGATAATTTGCTGGACAGTAATTCCGCTTTGAATCTTCGCATTGTACTTCTTTGCAGCATTGATCGGAATGAAATAAAGTTACGTTTTGCCACCAACGAACTCACTGCACTAACCAAGAACGAGTTATCGAGTTCAATGATTTCCTCTTCGTTATCAATCGTTATCTGCAGATAATCATCGTCAAACTTGAGTCTGCATTCTTGCGCTATGTCATTTTTAAGGATGATGAAAACGTTGACTGATTGCAGCCTAGGCCGAAATTCCATTAAAACACTCTGCAGCAACATCTTAATTTAAAATCCCCTTGCTTTTTAATATCTTGCAAAGGGTGCTGTTCTCCTGAACGACGAACGGCAGTGAGACTTTTTGATAGTAATCGGAGAGCAGCTCCAAATTGCTTATGACGTTTGAGAGTAGATGCGCTCTTTCAGTGTATATACCAGGAGCGTCGAATTGAAGGTAAGTGAAGTGCACATGCAGATGGTAAAATGAAGGCTGGTAATGTAAGTAAACGCGTAGTTGACTTGCTGGGATATTGTACTTTTCTTGGATTATGTTCTGAAAATTAAAGGGTAAATATTTTGACTATTCTGTGCTATCTTAGTTACCTGTCCAATGGTCTGGATATTCTTTAAGAGTGTCAAATGATCCTTGGATAAGTCTCTTAAGGACTTTATACCTCTTGTATGAACTAAAGCCAATATATGTAAAGTTTCAATAGTTTTACCATCCCATTTCATATCAGGCAGCAATACAAATCCATTACTTTCAGAATTATCTTCATAAATGATTCTTTCTACTTCCTTTTTGTGGTCAAGAATATTATATAGCCACTGTAATATTTTTTAAATTTAAGTAAAAAAAAATTGAACAATTAAAATAACTTACAGATAAATCAAACTGCTCTTCAATAATATGAGGTAAAATGATGTTCTTGTAAAGCTCTGGAGTTTCATCAACCATAAAACTTATGTTACCTGAATATTTGCTAATGTGCTTATCAGTGGCAGGATGAATTATTGTAGTCTTAATAGCTAAAACAATTGATATTGTCATTTAACATACACTCTTGTTTAACCCATAAACCTACGATTGTACTCTGGGAAGCATTCATAGTTTCCATAAATATCGTTTTGGAATATCTGCTTCAATTCGCTCTTCTCATTAAAGAATGCACCCTTCTCTTTCAGTTTTTCATCCTCAAAGGCAGTTTTCTCTAACAAAACAATTGCTGTGCCACTAAGACCATCAAAAGAGCCTTGCAAACATACCGACTTTCTGTTCGAATTGTTGTACAGGATTTTATCCAAAGAGAACGCCGAAAAGTTCTTCAGGTCTTTATGGACATTGGTTTCACCTTCCACCGATTCCTTCTCGATTTCAGTTTCAATTTTAGGTTTTTTACACACGGGCTCGGACTCGTTAGAGGACATGTTGCTCATGTTGCTGCTCTTCTTACTTTTAAACAAAAACAATGTAGCCAACGTTAGGAACACAATAAATGAAAATGCTAATTTCGATTTAAAAAATTAATATTTTATATATAGCACCATGGAAATACGCTAAACGAGATCAGGAACATCCAATTAGAATAAGCTTACATGATTATATAATTAATAGAATATATAAATAACTTTTGTAATAAAAGTTTTATAATTTAATATGAAAAAAAATAAATAAAAATAAATTCTTAAAAATTCTGAGCATTTGTTAAACAACAAACTAATACTTCAGGCATTTGCAACATCTTGGCTATCTGTTAAACAAACAGTAGGTTCTTGGGCTTGTTCCAAGTGTTCATCTCTGCTCATAGTAGGATTAATATCATTTGATTGTGTGCAATTCTGAGCTGAATTTTGATTACTCTCAGAAGTTCTTAATCCAGCAACTCCTAAATTTAAAATAAACAATAATCATCATTTAACAATAGATCATTATTCAAAATACCTTTTTTGTCAATAGAAGCCAAATCTCTTTTAATTTTCCTGCGTCTAGAAGGATCATTCCTCCTCAATTGGAGCATTGTCTCAAAGTCCATGACATAGAGGAAACCTGCTATAAGTAGTTCACAGGTCCTCTCCCCAGACTTGTAAGCTACTTCCAATTCCTTGCTTGTTCTCTCATCATATTGCCACCAACCTAGAAGGAATTAATATAATGCAAATATTTTACTTAGTAATAGTATTAGTAATACTTACCATTTCTTCCCTCATAATACCATTGATAACATCCCTCAAAAATGTCACTGTCACCTTCATTGACTTCACCCAACAAGTGTGGGTGTTTCACAAAGTTACGTGGAATCTCTTGTCTGCACATAGCACATTTCTTGCTCTGATTAGCAATGCCTTTGACACACAGAAAACAAAAGATGTGGCCGCAGGGCAGTTGCGCTGGGTGGACATAAGGTTGCAAGCAAACTGCACATTCTGAAACCTCTGTAATTCCATCAAATTAATTAATTGTCTTACATCACAACAAAATCATCTTACCTTTATCGTCCACAAAATTGTTGCTATCGGAACCAGCAGTAGCCATAGTAAATAATATAACTTAATAGAAACACAAACTTCGTGCAACAACAAAATTTTTAATTGAAAACAAAACTTTGACATTTAGTCACTTTTGTCATTTGAGGATTATTTATCAGTTGGCAAGAAAAAATATAGTTTTAAATTTTGTGTTTGATATTTAACTATGCAGATGGTGCTGTTTAGAGAAAAATATCTATTCAATTTAAAATTTCACTTATATGAAATTCTAATGTTACTTTAATGTCATATTGTTTAGTTATCAATGAGAATTTATATTTATAATTGTATTTTCATAAATTTGGTAAGTTCACTTTGACAATTCAGTAGTGGGAGAAAATTTAACCTACAATATAAAAGTACCGAAATAATATACACTGCATTTAACTATGATTTAAGTTATTTAAAAGTTGAAAGAAACGTGTTGCTACTAAAGTTAAAAGTTTTGTATTTACTGCGAAATGGCATTGTTACTGGGGCGAAGGTTGCTCAATAATAAGACTTTACTGAAAACTCAACGAAGACATGGATATATTGTGCTGTAAGTAAAATATTCTTAAGCTTAGATTTCTTTGCTAAAATAAATAATATTGCAGTGTGCCAGAAATAGGAGAAGACTTGCCAGACAAAAATCCTCTGGTGCAGGAAGATGGGTTACCACAATTTAATAAGGTCACAATAGAGAATTGCATGGCTGCAATTGGTCGACAAACATTAGATTTTGAGAATGATGTTAAGAATATTGAGAAAACCTTAGAGGATGGACCAGAGAAGGCTGATTTCTTTAAAGATATTATTGATCCTTTGGAGAAGATGGGGACAAGTTTGGATATGACCTGGGGTTTGTCGAAAACTTTATACTTGGGAAATAGTTCATTGATGCCAACAAAATCTTACCTTGCAATACATGATAGGGCTAAAAAGGCCAGAGCAACCAAATATAATAGTCCATTGATATACAGGGCTGCACAAAGCAATGTTAAGAAAGTGGAAGTTGGGAGTGAGGAGGAGAGGGTTGTGAGGAAGTTTGCACTTGAGGGAAAGCTTAATGGCATGAATTTGGATGGGGCTTACAGGGCTCAACTAGATTTGAATTTGAATAAAATGCTCATCGAGAGGCAGAAATTTAAAGTTAAAATTGACGCGATGACGAAAAAGTTTAATCACAGGGTTTCTGATTATGATTTCTACAAGGAATTGCCGAAGAGTCTGACGGATGCGATGCCCGGTGGTGCTCTCACGCTTAATCCTCACGTGGTGAACGGTTTCATGGAATACTGCCCGGAGCGCGAATGGAGATGGAACGTGTGGCAAGCTTTGGTCAGCAGAGGCTCCGGATATGGTGATAAGGAATTCGAGACGAGTACGCATATGGAGGAAATCAGGTACTTGAGGAGAGATCAGGCGAAGATCTTGGGTTTCAAGAATTACGCAGAGATCTCGATGGAAACTAAAATGGCAGGCAGCGTGAATAATGTTATGGATACCTTCGAGGCTCTGCTGAAGCAGGCCAAGGTAGCACAGGACAGGGAATTGGAGGAGATGCACGCGTTTGCTCTGAACAGAGGTTTCGAGGGGAGCAGGATCGAGTTGTGGGACTTTCAGTATTGGAGACGAAAGCAGTGCCGCAGTCTCTTCGAGTACGACGAGGAGAAGTTGAAGGAATATTTCCCGATGCCTAAGGTGTTGGACGGTTTGTTCGATCTTTGCGAGAATTTGTTTAACATCACAATCAAGCAACGACAGAACGTTCCTACATGGCACAAAGATGTTAAATACTATGATGTGTTCGAGACGCATAGTTCCGCCCCTGTTGCCGGTTTTTATTTCGATCCGTACGCACGTTCCGACGAGAAGATGCTCGGTGTACAGACCAACGGTTGGATGGTTGGTATTCAGAATCACAGCAGGATAGCCGAAACTAAGCCTCTCACCGCTCTGGTATTCAATTTCGAAGCACCCACAACCGAAGTACCTTCACTGCTGAGCATGAAGGACCTACAAGTGCTCTTCCACAAGTTCGGTCAAGCTTTGCAGCATCTGCTCAGTCGCACTACCTACTCAGAAGTGTCCGGTCTATCGAACGTCGAGTGGGATGCCGTCGACGTAAGCGGCCACTTCCTCTCCTCCTGGTTATACAATAAAGACACTTTGAGCAGGATCAGTTCGCATTACATGAGTGAGGACAAGCTGCCGGGACACACGCAGGATTCGTTGATCAAGGTGAGACAGCTCGGTGCGGGCACCGAACTATGCAAGGAACTTTACCTCTCCGCTCTCGATCTCGAGATCCATAGCAGCAAAGACTTTTGGTTGGACATCGTGAAGAGGCTGTGGCCGCAGTACCGCAGTTTTCCTCTCCTTAAGCACGACTCGCACGCGACCTCTTTCACGCAGATTTTTTACGAAGAATGGGCTGCAGCATATTACTCCCACACCTGGTCCAAAATGATTGCGGCCGATGTGTACAGTGCGTTCCACGAGGTCGAGGGTCAGGAGCAGGCGATCGCCGACGTCGGCAAGAGATTCAGAGACACGTTCCTGGCCTCAGGAGGCGGTTGCCATCCCAACCAAGTCTTTAGGAATTTCCGGGGTCGTGACCCCTCGCCAAAAGCACTGCTCGCAGCACTAGGCTTAAAGGATAAAACCAATTCCATCAAGGAAATTGAATGATTGTTTAGATTAATTATGTTCTAGTGATTGTAAATATTAATTATTAAAGTTTTCGAAATAAAACTTTTTTTTATTCGGATTTCCTTCAACTGAATTTTACAAGTTTTTCAAGAAGATTCTTGTCATCATATTATTGTATTTTTTTCTGATTATATACCAGTAAATAAAAACAAAATAAGAATGTATTTGGTTTATTTGCATCTTCATATAATATATATATATATAATATAATTTCCTATTATTATATATACAAAAGAAAAGAAAAACAGGTACGTATATAATATATATTCCTTTGATTAAATGAAAACAATGATTGATAAATAATGATCGAATAGAAAAAGCATCGAGAAGTGTCTGACTCTTATTTTCATTTTCGAAACGTAGAAAATAATCAACTTAAATATAACATATTTTGGCGTCTCACTTCGAGAAGAAATCACAATTCAAACTCGTATTTGAAAAAAAAAAGAACTGTAAACTTGTCTAACTGATATTTTAAGAATTATTACTATAACAAATATATAAATTGCTAATAAAATTATTACATAATCACTTTAAATCTTTAATTGTATAAGTCATTTAAAATAAATAAACAGAGAGAACAAAGAAATTAGTACTTGTCAAAATATTAATAACATCCAGAGATCACAGCTTCAATTTTTCAACACGAGTTTCAATCGTGATTACTTTCGAAACACAATAATAAATGTTTAATAAATAAAACATAGCCCCCCAATTGTACTGTACAATATTACGAGATGCGAGAATCGTTTGAACATGTGCGACGAGCGTATCGAATTCATCGCACATTGTTTTCAATCATTGGTGTGGTCGCATCTCTCCTATTTTCCGTTTCTGATGTTATCCGTAAACGAACACATAAAATTGACTAACGAGGAAAAACAAGTTGAATATTCCTATTTCTTTCTAGACTTTGTACGTTAGGAAACCTTTTACGCGGTAATAAAATATAAAATAAATTAAACAGAAAAAATATTAAATAATAATAATATATCAATTTAACACTATGTATATATATGTTTATGAGTATATAAGTATATATACTATATAACAAATACTTTTCTTCAATCAAAAGTTAATAAAGTATAATCAAATGATCATAAAATTTAATCTTTATGAATATGTTTCTTGACAGTGGTTTGTTATTTTGTTTTGTTGTTGTTCTCTTTGCTTTAGGGGAGTTTGTAGGAGGAGGTAAGGCTTACAGATATCTCGTAGAGTTGCCATGATTTCGCTGATTGTTTGTCTTTTAGCCCGGACTAGTAGAGGTGTGTGCATTCGTGTTGGACAGCCGCCGCCGGTCTTTCAATGCTCCGAGTGTTCCTGTTCCTCGTTGGCGACGGACCAGTAAAAGAATCTGCTGAAAGAGTTCAGGATCCAGGGGAATATGCCGCCGCCCCTGACCACCGTCTTGCACACGAATTTCACGTAATCAGTACGTTCTGCCGTTAAGGAAAAATAACAGCCAGAGCAGGAAGAGGAACGCGAACGGAACCAGAAATTGCTTAAAAGGATATACGAAGGTCCACGGGGGATGGCCGCCGTTTATGTAGAGCACGTACGTGAAGCCGTCCTTGCATCTCCCCTTGATCGAGTAATAGTATGGCAAGAAACAGTGCAGTTTGAATCTACAATAATACAACACATTTGCAATTAGTAAAAGTACTGAATAACCAGGCCCCAAGAAACAAAACAAGTTGGTTCAGATGCCGTAAAGTGTTTTTCTCAATCAGTGAAACGGCCTTCGCGAAACACTGAGTAATAGTAATTATCTAAAGGAAACATGAGATGCAGGTGCTCACTTTCGACTCTCGTAGAACATGATGGCTGCCGAGTTTGTAGTCAACACATGCAGGAATACAGCCTTGATGCGCTTCTTCTCGTTGGTTGTCAGATACTTAATCAGCGAATCCAGCAACAAAGAGGCGATCCCATTTCTTCGATACTCCTTGTCCACGCCCAACGATAGGATGTAACCGACGTCGCATGACTTGATGAACGACTTGGCCAGTATCCCTGTGTCCTCAGTATTCAGAGAGGCATAGGGTTTGATTTCGGCGACGATCAGTCCGATGATTACATGATTGTAGACGGCGGCCAGCGCGTAAAACCTACTGCAAATTTACACAAAATGTTTACTTTTCATTTCATCTGGTAATGCAGGACGCATCTCATTACGGGAGAAAACAAATACCAATTATACCTCTCCGTCATAAAAAAAAAACTCAATATGTTATCGTAGTCTATTTTACTTATTTGTTTTCTTTACAAAAAGCTATTTCAGTAGTCACTTTGAACAACGACCTATAGTGCAAAAGCAAATCTACATTTATGCATTTATTGGCATATTTTACTTGAATAAAGCATACATTCTCATAAAAATCCTACTAATTTGCATTAAAAAGCAGTTAAAAGTCTAAAGATTGCAAAAAAAAAAAATCAATAATTTTTAATTAGCTTCAACTTGAAAACACTCAATAATATTTGTGTAGACATATCAGTAATGAAATAATTGATTGCAATAACTTTATGGTTCTCTTGCTTCTATATTTACCAAATACTCATACGAAGTATTTTATATACAAACATAAAAGACTATTATATAATACAATTTTAAATTGTAGAAACAAAATTCAAAGCGGAGATTGAAAAATTGCTTAATAGCAATATTTTGTTACGTTTAATGCTCAACGAATCCAAATGAAATGCAAATATAAAAGTTGTAAATTCTTGACAATTTTAGAACATTATCCAACACGAAAACAAAAAGAGTTTTAAAATAGATCAACAAGCGACTTTGGTCGTTCAGCGATATTCAGTTCCTTTGTATCGTCTTTGATACAGATCAGCTTACACACAAGATGCTAATGAAAGATATGATTTCACAAACTACTTGACGTATATTAAAGTTTTCCCATTCACAAGTTATGCTAAATCATAATACATAGATAAGATAATGTGTGCATAAAAAATGATTATGCAAACAAATTTAGAATGTAAGCTGTTCCTGCTTTTCGAAATAGAAGCATACGTCCATCGATAATTACATTTCAGTTAAGTGAAATGAAGCCAATTTTAAGCTACAAATTAATAACGTGATTTTAGTAGCTGCAATAAATGCATCCGTTCATATTAATCTTCACGCACGACTTTGCGACATTAATTAAGTTTTCGATTAAATGATGCATATGTTTGCAACAATATCATAAACTCTTTAATAAGATCATTAATAAAACGCTTAAACTGTGATTACACAGATTGGTGCAATTATAATTGTAAATAGAAATAGACATTAATTGAAGTTAATACTAGGCATGTGTTTTCTTTTGATTCTTGACATCTTATTTACTACATCTTTATCAAAGTAATTTACTACAACTTCACTACAAAGCATATAAATTGCATTAGTAAAGGTACATGTTGATCTGTAAATGTAACCAGAAATAAACGAGAATTAATGTAAATAATAGCCATGTGTTTTCTACTGTTCAACATAATCACAACAGACCCAGAGTGGTTTATGGAGTAGACAGGCTTAGTCGAACCATTGAAATGTAGTTATTCTTGTTACACAAAACAGACAATTGGAATGGGACAAAGACTTAATGGAGTTTGCGCCGATTATATTTACATGCGGCATATTTAAGTTTACTATCGTTTATATTGACACAAATAAACTTCTGATTATTCAATTCGTTCTTGGAATTCCTTTATAAACACTGAATTATATATTAAAGCTATTACATAATTGGTTAAATCTACTGATATAATATTATTCTAATCTAAAACGAGTTGCGGTTTTACTATTTCATTTACTAATAAACACACTGTTTGAATTATAAGAAAATATTGGAAAAACCAAAGACTAAAAGCAAACTTCGGTGATTTGCTTTACAAATATTTAAGTTTGTATGTATAGTGACGTTATGTAATCAAGAAATAAATATACTTGGCCGAGAGCTGATAAACGGTTCAAATAAAACATGTTTTAGTTGAAATCCATTTGATTTTAAAAATATTAAATATTTATGCTTACAAATTAATATTAGCTTTAAACGTAATCTAATAAGACATTTAAATTTAGTTACTAAGTCTTCGCAACTGAAAGACACGAATTCCTCGGTATTTATAGGTTTCCTTAATGATACAATAAGATGTTAAAACGAATGAATCAGATGGTTATAATACAATAACAGTTTTTACTGTAATACAAGTCAGCAGAACAAATCTTCGTTTAATTGTAGACAGAAGACATATAAATCAATATTTACTTTGAAACGTGTCACTCTCCGAGAAGACAAGACATATAATGAATACGAATAGGAGTAATATGAAGGTATAACTTTTATAATGGTTAAAATTTCTCCGAACTCGTAGCGTCAAGATATTCTTTATGTTTTCTAATTTGAATTGAATTTATGCGAATGGATCATTTATGTTAATGGAGATAGTTTTTACACTCTAGTCTTTCAAAATATTACTGACAATTTGATAGAATGATTCAAATGTACGTTTTTTGTATTAGCTAAAAAATATATTTGTCATTTCAATATATCTTTTCATCCATAATTTCATTTTGATATTGTTAATTTGAATTCTACTATGCTCACATTTATTTTATTTATTACCATCATTATTACCGAAATGCTAATTGTAAATTTGATACAATATATGATTTTAATATAGTAGTTGTTCAAAGCTTGATTTTGTTGTTTTGGCTCGTTTTTGATAGATTTTTGTATTGGTACTGGTCATATTAGTGCATTCGTATCGGTTATTGGTAGAGTTCAAAATAATTAGCCCTTAATGAATATAAATGAAGTGGCCAATCGTAGAGGTTGATTGGAACGCAAGCTCCTCCCAGTAGGTGGGAGTTACCTGTCGCGATGAATGGCGAATGTCATCGGATAGGCGAAAAACGTGGGGTTTTGTACCTGGTGCTGGACGTGATTTCTTCGTACCACGAGAGCGGGTACTCTATGGGGAACCAATCCTGACAGAGTGCCCGCACCTCATCGAGATCGTTCGGACACAGGAACCGCAGCTGGACGTCGGCCAAGGAGTACAGAGGCACACGACCATTTCCGACAAAATGCTCGACGGAATCTCTGCCATTATTTTGATACCTGTAACAGACGAGGAAACGCACACACGGGTTCTTATCTAAACGTCGGTTACTATAATCGATATGTTTACTTGGTAACTTGAAGCCGGACTTTATAAATAGGCGGAGGAACATGACTGACAAATATTTAAACTCGAAGATACCCAAGGCATACTACGTACGCATCCAGATAGGACGAGAAGATAAGATTGGTTCAATTAGGGCCAATTTATTTTAAGTGCACTCATCGACTTGATATTATTATCATCATTTCGATGAAGCGAAGGAACGGATAGGGAAGGAACACGCCGTTGGTGACGTGTGACGGAAGAAACTTCGTGCGAAGAGCAACGAGGTCGGGGTGCAAAGGGTTTCACCACGGGAAACTCACCAGCTGAATCCGGCCATAGGTGTCGGGGCTCCTCCTACTTTGGGCTTTTCCGCAATTCGATCACAACTTTCTTGATAGAGTTAATTCAACTTTGCTGCTTATTTGTTTTTCTATTATTACTATACTATATCTCTCCCTCTTCTCTACTCTTTTGTTTGTTTGTTTTTATTTTACTCTTCTTATTATTCCTCCTCCTCACCTCTCTTCCTGGATCAACGACTTCCGAATTTTGGGATACTTGAGTGCTGGAGTTGTATCCTGCTTCTGTTCACAGCATCGCGAAGTGCTAGATCGTCCCGGCGCCCCGCGATTTCAAAATCAAAAACGCTGCACACGAAATCGCCGACGATCACGTTGTGTTGCACCCATTTGCCCCGTCGTCTACGCAACAACTAAACTCGATTCCATTCGGCCGACCATTCCATTGTTTTATCTATGCACATACACAAACAAATTATTTGTACATACACTATCTCCCCACTCACATAATCACTGCTGGTTTCCACTGGCCACCCCCGCAAGACTTATCAACCTTTATGACAGCTGTCAAAATAAATGTAAAATTGTGAGTTTCTCCTGGAAAATTCCATTTATCATCCCCAATCTCACACTTTTAGATTATAAAATCTTTGACAACATATTTTACCCAAAAGATTATCAATTAATCGTCCCGATCATCAAAACTTAAACATGCGGTTTTCGTGTCTTTCTATTGGGAACATTGCCATTGACTTTTCAAACTCGATTAAAAGATGTAACAAGTCGATTCAAAAAAGCTGCATTATTTTTAATAGCAACTACGAATATCATAGTGTATATATAGCAATATAGATCTGTTCCTATTCGATGGATTATATAAGAAATATCAATAAGAAAATATTAAAGTAATTAAATCTATTATTCGTACCAACTTAAATTCATAATTAACATTTTATAACTGTGCAAAAGTAATTAATAATCTATAATAATTACATTTTTAAATCAATAAATTAGGAACGTTGTGATCACTTAATCATAAATTAGAATATAAATTTAGCTTATTGCTTTTAGTGTTTGTTTTCATATTGGGAACATTGGAAATTGTGTTTGAGAGTGGGGGCAATCCATTTAAAGTAAATACCCAAACAATTAGTTTTAACCCAAATTCCAATTGGAATTTAAGGCCTCTTAACAGTTATAAACACTACGTTGAATTCGCTAAGAAAATCATGAAAGTTGTAACCTGCATAGCACCTGTGAACATAGCAGTGATTAAATATTGTAAGTAAACAAGTTTTTAAAATTACCTTTAATTAATTTATTACTAATCTTGTTTTCATTAAAAATATGTATCAACATGTATTCAAATTAAACAAGTTTTAAGAGTTTATTCAAAGGTAAGCTTTTTTCATAATGTTAGCAACAACAATTAATGTTAATAATAAAACAACAAATTGATGATCAAGATCAAGAAAATTGTATGCTGTTAGGAGTCTGGGTTGAAAGGTTAACTAGGCTTATTGTCAAACAAATGTAGTTTTTCTATGACAGATACATAATTCATAATGTATTTTTTTCAGGGGGCAAAAGAGATGAAGATCTTATACTGCCAATCAATGATTCAATCAGTGCCACATTGTCAATGGATCATGTAAGCTATTGCTAATGCCTTTTACATGTTTAGAGGTTTTATGATAATTTGAAATTTTTCTAATTTGTTTTTGTCTCTCAAAATAAGAAATGATTGAAAGTTGTTATTTATTTTAGATGTGTGCGAAAACGACGATTATGTGCAGTCCGGATTTCGAAGACAGTAAGTTCTGGTTAAACGGAGTCGAGCAAAGTCTGGAGAGCAAGCGGCTAGTTAACTGTTTACAAGAAAGTATGTCAATAGACGTTTGCATGTTGCTTTCCTTTAATTGACCTTTGTTCCGTGTTAGTTAAAAGATTGGCGAGCGCCGAACCAAGCAATGCAGAGATGTTGAGGTGGAATATCAGAATATGTTCTGAGAATAATTTCCCCACTGCAGCAGGTTTGGCTTCTTCGGCCGCCGGCTACGCCTGTCTGGTGACGGCTTTGGCTAATTTGTATGGAGTGAAGACGGACCTAAGCGCTTTGGCACGGAGAGGATCGGGAAGCGCCTGCAGGAGTATTTACGGAGGATGGGTAACATCTACAGTTTATTTACTTTGCTTTGTTTAACTTTTCTTTTTCGCGAAGGTTCAATGGCATATGGGTTGCAATCCGGATGGGTCCGATTCTATAGCCAGGGTGATCGAACCGTCCATCCATTGGCCCGAGATGAGAATATTGGTTCTTGTCGTGAACGATGCTAGGAAGAAGTACAGCTCGACCACCGGAATGAACCGAAGTGTCGCCACATCCGACTTGATCAAACATAGGGCTTGTAACGTTGTCCCGAAACGTGTGACAGAAATGAGGGAGGCCATCAAGACCAAGGATTTCAATAAGTTTGCTGAGATCACCATGAAAGACTCGAATCAGTTTCATGCAATCGCCTTGGACACGCATCCTCCATGCGTCTATATGAATGACACATCACATGCCATCAGCGATATGATCCACGCTTATAACGAGCACAAAGGAGTGAATAAGGTAGTTAAAACGCTCTAAATTAGGTTTTGACGTAAAAGATATATTAACTTACAAGTTGTTTCTTCAGGTCGCTTACACTTTCGACGCAGGTCCAAACGCCTGTCTGTATTTACTCGAATCCGAAGTAGCTGAAGTACTCTCGCTGATAAACGAGTGCTTTCCATCCACAGTAGCCAAATCCGATTATCTAAGAGGAATACCATTAAATATTGAGAAATCATCAGATGTAGCTAACGAATCCTATGCGTCTCATAAGTAACTCAGCATTGAATATTCTATATTTTTTTAGGACTTAAAATTCGCAATGAATCTGCAAGTGAATGAACCAAATCTACTGAAGTACATTATTTACACCAAAGTGGGTGAAGGAGCTCAAGTGCTTGATGGGGACCATTTGTTAACAATGGTTGGACTACCAAAGAACACAATTTAAAATTATTTTTATATGTGAAGGTGCAATGGTTTTAGATTGGAGAAAATGATGGGAAAATTGAGGTGCTTAAGAATTAACTTATATACATTTTTTAAATTATTATTATTAATCAATTTGTTTTAAATCAATCCTACACATCCATCTTTCCCTTCCTTTGCATCCTTCCAACTAAAGATTTAAGAGGACTTTGGTTTTGGGAGTTCTGCAAACACAGATATTAAATTAGAAAATTTATCTAAACAGTATTCATGAAAAATAAAAGACAAGATGCAATAAAACCAAACACCTTAAAGTATAAAAACCACTCAAGCAGTCAAACAACTTACGAAAGACAATTATTGTCGACCTATAAGTTGAGCAGAAGAAAGAAAAATATATATATATAATAAGTATATATATTCTAATAGTGAAGTGTTTCAGGTTACTCACTCTGTGATTTGCCATCGATCCATGGGGTAAACTTGATTTGGGAGGCTTCACGCTTCATGGCTTCAACTTTGAAATCTGGCTTCAGAGCTTGCCTCAACAGGCGAGCTGCGATGGTGGAATAGTTGATGTAGCTGATGAATAAAGTGTATATTAGTGAAACCTTATCTTCTGGTGATTATGTAAAATCAATTTTCTTCCCATAACCTAATTTTGGGATCGAATCATATTGCTTTAAGATGTTTGGAGGGACTTACTTAAGACCAGCGGCTCTCCAGGCAGTCATGATGATTGAGATTGTTGAAAATTTGGAATAGAAGTAAAAAGATCGAAGTGACCAAATCGAACCGTCTTTTGTTCCTGACAAATTCGTCCAATTGGAAAAATCTCAAAAGTTACATCACTATCCGCAGGTTCGACTCATGCGCCTCAACCATAAAATCCGAATTTATCGAAACTAGTTTAGAATTGCAAAAGAACATAATGATTTCTTTGGATTTGACGAATTCGGCTTATTTAGAAGGTAATTAGAGTAATTTATGAATTTTATTTAATAGTTTACTTTGCGTATATTGAGTTGCCTAAGTTTAGGAAATCTGTCACCTAAATCTGAATGAGGTCTATTTCAATAATTGTTTGCTCTTGTTTTCTGATTTCGTAATTAGGTTGTAAATCGTTGTGCAAACGAAACTTTCGTCTGCAAATATTATTTTTTTCGTCGTTGATTTATTGTGCACAATATAAGAATAGAGAGATGTAAATAATCATGGTAGCAATGGTCATAAATTGTTGGAGCGACGATGGAAGGAAGAAAGGGCCGCGTTCCAAATATTGGTTTAGTCGTGTTTATCGTTGTAGCAAATTGCGCAAATATGTTTGCCTCGGTGGCAAATACTCCCTAAGTCTGTATACTATAATTAGGTGAGCGCATTTGCGCTAATCAATTACTCCTCATGCAGCGCCGAAAGCGATCGCATCCAATTAGTTTCGTGCGATCGTTGTGCGACCGTCTTTATTCGTGCTTATTCATTCAATTATTTGTTTTGCTTTTCGTAGTCAAGTTATATCAGAGCGTGCGACGGGGGGCCAATAGATAAAGGATTTCCCCAGAGCGCGGAGGGACGATGGACGTCGGAGAACCGCTTGTTCTGCGCTCAGTATCGCAAGAGGAACGGAACTGAGCCGTTCTCGTATCATCCGTACATCCAAAAAATTGTTACTACAAGACGAAGAACCCCGGATTGCGTGCGGTTTTTTTGTATGTTGCTGAATGGGACGCGAGTGCTGCTCCCCGTGATCCATCAACTGAACGCTAGTTAATAACAATGAAGTTTGCCGAACATCTATCAGCGCACATCACTCCGGAATGGAGAAAGCAGTACATAAACTACGAGGTATTTTGTTTGTTTATGTGTTCGTTCTGTCCGACGAAAATAGCACTCGTTTCTGCACGACGCTGCAGCGCACCCCATACGCACTTCTTGGTTATGTGTGCTTTGTTGCGTATTTCGAGTAAGAAATGACTGACCATTGATGGCCTTAATCATATGATCGTTGTGGCGGGAAATACGATTTGATCAACAAGTGCATATAAGGTTCAACAAACCCCTACATCGAGGACTTCCTAGAATACAGTCTAAATCAAATAGATCAAATCAAAGTTATATCAATAACTTAAATGCATGCTAAATTTGATATATATATACTAATTCTGTTGCAATATTTTTCCTTTTAATTATATACAAAATACGTTGCGTAATAATGTTATTGATTGGAGTAGTTTCCTCAGAATGTTTCTATTTCAAAGTAATGTTTATAGATTATTTATCAAATTTCGAATAACACATTTTTACATAAACCTAAGTAATTTTGTATTTTGGTGACGTCAGGACATCACAATTTAAAAGAGTAACAAGTATTATGTGAACTACCTAACAACAGTTACTAATATGTTATTTCTCATTTGCGTTTACTTCGTATTATAGAAATAGATTTAATCCGAATTACATTTCTGTTGCATTTTCTACAACTTATATTATTGTATGAAAAACTAAATTAGAAGGATTGCGAAAATATTTAACTTTTACATTTATATAAATATTCATTCAACATATATTTTAAGTAAATATTGATAAAACGCACTGCTAAAAAGAACGATGGACAATTTCGTCGGAATCTTAAAAATTACCTACATTTCTAGTGTTTTTATTTAAGTATTTTTCAATGCCAATTCAGTAAAAATAATTAATTATTTAGCATGGCGGTTTTTAATATTGCAGCACTTGCAACAAAGTCAAACAATTATAGAATTTAGCACTAATTATGAAAACTATGCAAGTTCAAATTTGCATATTCAGCGGTCATTCGTAATTTTGTGAAAATTAACGAAATTATTCGTTAATTTTTAGTAGTTTAATTTTATGTTTTAAATAAAACCAAATTGATAAAGTTAAAATATTTTAATAATTTCTCATATTAAAATAATACGTTTAAGAATTCTATCAAATTAGTATATACATCTTTTATTTCCTCGAGTGAATTCAATTATTCAAATGCACTGAATACCAGATGTATTTCTATTTTGTTTTTCTTTCTTTTTACGCATCTCCACGCCAATCTACATTTCTCAAGGCTTCCAGCACTTAATGAATCCATTATACCCGTGAAAAGTACGCTCGAATTGCTCCCCTAGCAAGTAATCATTTTTGATCAGATTTTGTACGTTCGCTATGTTTTTCTTCATTCCTTCAATGTTTTTTTTTTCTCTCACGGTATGGACATGATGAAGTAATTTAATGCAGTGACGACAGCAGGTGTTCGTTCATGTGATTTTATCTGTGTTTGGCAAAGGCTTGGGTGTTAATGGGATTAACGATTAACTCTTGCCTCTCTAATGGGAATAATGCGAGGGGACATTTTATTTATTTTTTATATTGTCTGTTTCTGCCAGATTCCTGTGAAATTTGTAAATGATGATAATGATGATGAGAAAAGAGAAAGAAGAAACAAATAAATAGAGTAAATTTCATGACGTCTGCGGTCTAGAATAAATAGGTACGAATAATAGAAAAAATGTATTATGAAGTTGGCAGATACGCTTCACTCTGCGCAAACAAAGTATGCTTTTCTATATCGGTATTTCTAGTATATAATGTTAGAAGTGCGCGAAATTAAATACAGTGGAACCTCGCTTAACGAGCACCTCACATAACGAGTATGAATTGTAAGAAAAAAGACTTGCTTAACGAGCGATGATGAGAAGAGAAGTCCCGGATTGCGCGCCTGCTACATCATTTTTAAAACATATTGTACACATATTATGTGTATGTTTTGAATATGTTACACTATACGAGTAAAATTCCGAAAATTTTGGTACAGATTAAACTCGTTAAGCGAGGTTCCACTGTAAGTACATTGAGATGCATACATACGCAATTTATATATTTATATGTTATAGAGAAATTTTGAAATTTATTTCTAGAGATTTTTGGCAAATATATTTAGTAAGTATAGTAGTTTTCGATTAAATATTTTGATAGTTTTTATTTATTAATTGAATATTTGCTAGCAAAAGTGATCATTTACATTAACACACTTGTTTAAATGAGGTATCAGAACATGTGTGACTCTGTTAATAATATGTTAAATTTTATAGCTTGCCAGTATATTCAGCAATTTAGTATGTGCAAATTGATTAGTAAATGTAAACATTCACTATATTGACATATTTATAGTGATATATACTTAAAACATTTGAAAATAGTATAACTGATATAATAAAAGTTTGTATTATTATTAAAGTGAAAATTCAAAGGTTTTGACATGGAAAACCTAACTTAACGTATTTTTTTATTTTTGTTTCTTTTTTGAGAAGACAGGAATCCTTGCATTAGTAGTGGTACTGCGGGATTCCTACCCACTAAAAGCTCTCCACTTCTTCCACGTAGAGCAAAAGGGCAAATGCTGTCTTGATCCCGATGTTTAGTACGCATAGGGACCGCGAAAGCGGTTCTTTTGGTTGTTCTGTGAAATATAAATTATATTTTATTTTTTTCATTCTGCAGGAGATGAAGGCGATGCTGTATGTGGCCGTGGAGGAGGCGCCATGCTCGGAGAGCGTAGACCCGGAAATTTTGAACCGTCATTATCATAGCTTTGATGAGCACTTCTTCCACTACTGCGACAAGGAGCTGAAGAAGATCAACACGTTCTACGCTGAGAAATTGGCCGAAGCCACACGTAAATTCGCCACACTCAACACCGAGCTGAAGACGTCCTTGGCGGAGGCCAGACATCGGCCGAAGTCGCACCACAACAGCGACCAACCCGTCACCAAGAAACCGGCAATTCCGCCGAGGAAGATCCAAGAGTTCAAGACGGCCTTCAGCGAGTTCTACCTCAGCCTCATTCTCCTCCAGAATTACCAGTCGCTCAATCACACCGGCTTCAGGAAGATCCTCAAGAAACATGACAAGGTGTTACTTGTTTGCATATCGTTTGACGTTGTCTTTAATCGCATCTACTATTTTAGTTATTTTCAGTCGACATGGGTGCCAAATGGCATGCCGAGTGCGTCGAAATCTCTCATTTTTACACGAACAAAGACATAGATAAATTGATCACCCACACCGAGAACACCTTTATTAGTTCGTTGGAGTCAGGGGATAGGCAAAAGGCCATGAAGAGGCTGAGGGTGCCTCCGTTGGGAGAGCAAAGATCTCCGTGGACCACGTTCAAAGTTGGACTGTTTTCGGGATCCTTCATCGTGCTCCTTATAGCAGTCGTACTTTCAGGTAATTATACAATTAGAACATTATAATCTTATTGAGTAAATTTACACAAAATATACACAATTTTCTAATCACCAAAACGAGTTGTTTTTGCTTAATTACTTAATTATTATGTCTGAATAATAATAATAATTTCTGTTTTTTCTTTTAGCGATTTTCCATGAGGGTACGAGCGAGAATTTAAAGATAGCTTTCCGCCTTTATCGTGGTCCACTTCTGATCATCGAATTCCTCTTCCTCATGGGCGTGAACGTGTACGGTTGGAGGTCGAGCGGCGTGAACCACGTACTCATCTTCGAGCTTGATCCGAGAAATCACCTCTCCGAGCAAGACCTGATGGAATTGGCGGCAATTTTTGGCGTCGTCTGGACGCTGAGCATACTGAGCTTCCTATACAGCTCTTCTCTCAGCATCCCGCCGTACGTGAATCCGCTCAGCTTGACGGTGATCATGCTCTTGTTCTTAGTCAATCCACTGAAAGTGTTCAGATACGACGCGCGTTACTGGTTCCTCAAGATATGCGTAAGTTAATATCAGGCGTTAGGTGCTAACATTAGTATTACATAGATTTATTAGGTCCGCATGATCGGAGCACCATTCTTCCACGTCAATTTCGCCGATTTCTGGCTGGCCGATCAATTGAATAGTTTGGTCGCAGCATTGCTAGATTTCCAATTCCTGCTCTGCTTCTACTTCAGCAACGGCAACTGGTTGGAGGCTGGAGGTACGTGACAACATTTTTTTTATCTATGCAAAATATAGAAATAATATCATTCTCAATTTGTTACGATAATGTTGTTATATAATTATATTCTTCTATTATTATCTGAAACTTTCTATTGTTCATATATTACTTTAGGATTTTATTGTGGATTTTTAGCTGCAAATTATAGTTAATTTTAAATACTCTTAAATTTAGAAACTCAAGTATTATTATTTTATATTCTTGTATATTATTTGTTGAGAATCTTCGTCGTGTTGTCTATTCTATTAATGGTATTTGTGTGCAAGATAGTGGACCGTAATGTATTGATTCGTGTGCTCTGTTTGTGCAGATTTAGGGCAGTGCCAGGAGAAGAATTTCATAATAAGACCGATAGTGAACTGCATTCCGGCTTGGATCCGTTTCGCGCAGTGCTTGCGCCGTTACAGGGACAGTAAAGAGGCGTTTCCGCATTTGGTGAACGCGGGCAAATATTCAAGCACATTTTTCTCCGTAATTTTCGCCACGTTGCGGGCATTTTATAACGGTCAGTCATTTTTCCGTATTTATAAAATGGATGAATTTGATGATTTTGTTGTTATGTGTTGCAGATCAGTACGAAGACCCGATGGACAATCCGTTCCTTTACCTTTGGATAGCAGCGAGCTTTATAAGTTCCTGTTACGCGTACACGTGGGACATCAAGATGGATTGGGGCCTATTCGATAAATCGGCAGGAGAGAATAGGTTCCTCAGAGAGGAGATCGTGTATTCGTCAACTTTCTTCTACTATTTTGCCATCATGATCGATTTGGTGCTGAGATTCGCGTGGGGATTGAGCTTCTATTTAACCGAGAACAAGTTCGTGAGCGGAGATTTAATGACTTCCATACTGGCGCCTCTCGAAGTCTTCCGTCGTTTCGTGTGGAACTTCTTCCGTTTGGAGAACGAGCATCTGAATAACTGCGGTAAATTCAGAGCTGTTCGCGATATTTCCGTGGCGCCGATAGACCAGTGCGATCAGACGCAGATCATACGGATGATGGACGAGGAGGATGGAGTGCTGAATAGGAAAAAGCACAAGTCTGGAAAGAAGGCCAAGGACGAGATGAAGTTGCTGCTGCAGGAGGAGATTATCAGCAATCTCGATTCGAGTAGCCCCACCTCGACCATACACTAACTGCAAACAGTATTTTAATTGAACAATTAACGTGCTAACCCTTAAATAATACTTAATCTACCCGAATTCATTCCCTTTTTATAAATATACATAAATATATACCATTTTAAGCCAATTTATATGATATACAAAGAAACGATTTATTACTACTATTTACTTATATAGATATACATACATACATTATTATACAACTATTTAATTAACTTGAAAGGTGCCTTATTGATTGCCCGAAGCAGTTTCTTTTCTTACGTTTACAATATTCGTACTTAAGAAAGATGTTTTCTTTTTTTTAAATAAACTTAATGTGTAATTTGCTGTGATTAGATTTTCGTATTTATCGAGTTTCGCAAAAAGAAAAGACTATACGACTGTGAGAAGAAGGATAAAACAAATAAATGAAAAACGTAATAAACCATTCGTTTTTATGATGACCACTGAATCACCCACCCCAATCCAGATGACCGACAGAAATACAAGGATTCGTCTGTTCAAGCATCCGATCTATATATATACACTTGTGCGTGTGTGCGTATTATCCTCTGAACATTCACTTACATCCGTGTTCACAAGTGGTCCGCTAATTTCGTTTCGGCCGAAGAGAAGCAGAGCTAAAAATACGGAACGCGCCGTTTCGGTTTTGTTCATCTCGGCCATTCTGTTTCGGTTTCGCTTTAGTTGACTTTAATTGATCCGGAATTAAAGGTGCGAGCTTGGTTGGGCATGGCAAGGGACGCCGCAATCATCGCCAATTGCTGCGCAACAAATCAACATGGAAGAAACGGGAAGAAGAAGCAACGATCGGATGCAGCTAATTACTTGCACATCGACTACTTCTACCAGTTCTACAGAGGTTCGTTTTACATAGAAATCGATAGAATTAACAAGAAGCGCCGGGGAAAAGGGAGAAAGAAAGAATTCTGGTCTAGCCAGACTTCCAAGAACGTCTGTTAGGGATGTCTGGAGACGCGCCAAACGGAAAGTTTGTTTATGTCTCTTACCATCTCTTATCTAATGGGAAATTTCTATTTTATTCATTCACTGTATATACATATTTTATTACTTGAACACATTCAATACTTGTCAAGTAATGTGTAAAGTTACCAAGCCTTTAATTTAAATTATATTACATAATATTAAGTGGTCGTAACAATGTTTACAAAAATTAAAAAAAAAATAAAACGAAACAAATAATCCTATACTTCACAAACACTTGACAAGTATAGAATAGTGTAAATATTATGTGTGTCTCCATGACAACTGTGGTATTTTCACAAATCACTGTCACTTAGAAGATTTGTATTATTGAAAAACCAATAAAATATCTTTTATTACTTGTAATAAATCTTCATTAGATGTTGTAAAATCACTTAAAGTATATATATTTCTATATAAAGTGATATATAACAAGTGAAGAAAATCAAATAAATAATTATAATATATTATGATATCAGAATGCAATTGGATTGTTCGACATATTTGAAGATATTCGAAATGGGTTAATTTTTCCAACAGGTAGCGAAGAAGAACCGTCTGTAAGAAAAAAAGGTTCTTTCCGAAAGTTTATCATGTGCGCAGAGCGTATTTAAGCGCGCCGAGCAGAATGACCTTCTTAAAGCCTTTAACAACGGGATTATCCAAGCGTGCGTTGAAATTTCCTCGTGCGTTGTTATTGTTGGTTTTTTTATTCATTCGCTTCTTCGTTTATGTTAGTTTTATTTTTTCCTCCTCCTCCTCTTTTTACCTGTGCGAGTTCCCACAAGCAAACTTTCGCTATCCGCAATAATGAATCATCATCGCTTTGTGTATAAACTACGTATAAATATTTCTTGCCTTTATTTCGCAGCATCGCGTTAGGTTTATCGTTTCGCTGTTTGTGTAACAATAACAACATCAAAGTATTTACATAACATTTCTTCGTTGCGAACGAACGGATTGTTTTTATATTTGACGTCGTGGGAAATGATTGAATATCAACGTTTTGTTTAATTGTTGTTTGTTTTTCGATTGCAATTTTTAAATAATTAGGATGCTCGATGCGCAAACTTTTGAGTATTAACGGCGTGTAGCGAAATGAACATTCATTTGAGGCAACGTGCATGTAATTATATGGAAATAATATGCACACACATGTACATACCAACTTATGTACTTGCTTATGTATCGAATGCGCACTTTCAAGGTAACAGTTTTGACCACTAAAATTAATTGCAGAAAGATTAAGAAAATTATTAATATCGAAATGCAGCAAAACTGTTTTATGATGCCATCATTTAATTCGATTATGTTTTTGTAAATAAACATCATATTTTGACATCCAATACAAAATAAAACAAAAGAAAGATTAATAACAATTCAAAACTGTGACACTTAAATTGTCATATTTTGACACAAATTACATAATGATTCATGTAATTTATGTGTCAGAAAGCAATGAATGTTATAAATATATAATCTATAAAATTGTTAATAATAAAGATGATGCAGTTGATGGTAACATCTTGTCGATTAAAATAATTGCACCGTAAAAAAGTAATGCTTCGTTGGAGAATGGTTTCGCACTAAAATAATAAATTTACGATTCCGAGAACTGTTGCTAAGTAATTTTAATACGTCGGTCGACGTGCGAATCGTTTTATTCGCAGGTTAACGTTGCTGTTTATATAAAATTTCATTGGAGCAATCTCCGGTCGCACATTATATGCACAACAACAATAACAATAATAAAACTGGGTTTATTTGACCAAAGCCAAGACCCATAAATGTGCAATCGTTTACGAAACGGTCCATCAAGTGTTTCAAATTAACTTCAAGTTAAATACTAATCATCACTGTAAATCTAGTTTAAATATACAATACTAAATGTATATAAAATATTTGTAATTTGCAAGTATTGACTGTTAATATGTTATTACACAAAGTATTTTTTCCTAGTAAAAAACATTGTTAAATGTCAATACTGAAAACCACAGATTAAGTCCATGTTGAAAATTTATTAAAACTGAAATACAGTGGAACCTCGCTTAACGATTATACAAATGGAAGATTTTGGAAAACTTTTAGTGAAATAGTAATTCAATGCAGCTGGTGTTTTATCAATGAATGTCCAGAGAAGTGTAGGACACTGTAGATCCTTGTGGAACTTCAGATTTTGCATCCAGAAATATTTGATTTACGACTGTTTATAAAAACATACAGTAAGGTTCTATGTCATAAGTATAATCTATAAAGGTGCATTGTGTTGATAAAAAAAAGTGTAGCCGATTGAAAGGAACGTCCCGGTATTATAATAATGTCTATGGAACCGGTCTAAACGTGTTGTAGGAAAGGTAATTGTGTCTGTGCGGCCGACGTTGGAGCAGAAGAAGAACAAGAAGAATGAGAAATCGATGGGGGCCCAGGTGCTGTTGCCTGTATCCAGCGACGTCCAGGGTTTCGGTTTGCCTGTTGCTACAGCAACAAACAGCTAGTGGTCATGACAATGAAATGGGTGGATTGAAAAGAAGGAGTAGAAGAAGGAACGCAAACACGGCAAATACCTGAACATCAACAAGTACAACAGCATCAAGAAATATAAGAGGAGGAGGTGGTAGAAGAAGAGGTGGTAGTCTGCAGCAGTGCGTTTGGTGAGGAGAAAAGCAACAAAGAGTGTTGGTGGTGGGGCAGGTACCACGCACCACGAACTTTTCAAAAGTCGAGTCAGTTGCGTGTGTCGTGCCTCTGGCAGCTGCTGTTGCGTTTTAGTCTTTGAATCGGGGGAATTCCGCGCGAAATAAGCGAGAAGAAGTGTTGGTGTATTAGGGTGCTGTGTGATCGAAAAACAATTACTACTACGATGACGACTAGACCGGATAGTTACTATGACAACTGTGGTAATCAGCAGGAGGTTGTCAACAACAACGCGTTGTACGGCACCTACGAGAACGACAAGTACGACCACCTGAGGAACGAACTCCTGGGGTACGCGAGAGCGAAGAGTCCCACGCAGACCATCGCCCTCCTCACCACCGTTCCGCAGAACATCGCGGCGAAGAGCATCGCCGGTAGACACGCGCCCACCAGGAATAGCCTTCGACACAGCAGGATTGTTGTCATGCATAAAACGGGCGCAGGTAGCTAAATAAACGAACGAACGAACGATGATCATCATGATGATGACTAACAGACTGAATCAACCTTCATGCATCCATCCATCACCGACCGTCGCGAAAGCAGATAATTGAACCGGACGCGCAATCAATGCCACGGAAAATCCTATTCACAAACGCAAAACAAAACAAAAATAATAAAAGGAAACAATTCCAAAGTGCAACAATTACTACAATTGCACAAGGTATCGTCGACATCTGGTCGTCGGACGGATTCCCAAGAAAATCTCTTTGTACTCTCCCTCCGCATTGTCAATTTCTGTTCCATTATCATCGTAATCAACATAATTTTTACCTACAAATGAATTCAAACTTCCGGTTCGCAACATGCGAACGACATACACGGAAACAAATGAAAGCTGACTTAGTTTTTAATGACCCATTTTTGTTTTGTTTCACATTTATGTATTAAATGAATATATTTGTATGTCCGTATTTCCAAATGACGCGAATTGCACGCTGCACTTCCGGTTGTTTTCAATGATGAACGACGATGAACTAGGAAACAAATGAAACGCGGTCGAATCGTTTTTGTTTTGTTTTCGTCCCACTTCGGACATTCTTGAAACCGGGAGGATAAAATGTTTTTGTTTTATCGTCGTTACCAGGGAACGTGTCTAAGTGAAAACTCTAATTAATATTCATTTACCTGTGCTACTATGTGTGGGCCCCCTATCTGTGGTCATTAGCATATGTCCATGAATTTGAACTATCTAACGAAAATATCTATACTATACGAACGTAAATGCACCATAATTTATTATCAATATGAACCTGAAGCATTCGTACTTATTCTACATTCAACAATAATAATCATTGTTGTTTAAGCAAAATTGTTTCTATATATACGCAATTTACATAAATATATTTCAATGCAAACTCTTTAATGTTTAGTCTAACTAGATAACTAATTGATCTTCTAGTCTTAGATAAATAAGGCAATAATCACAATACAATTATCTTCCATTTATGAAGAGTTAAGACATCTATTTTGATCTGTAAACGTTTCATAATGTATTTAATTTCTTTGTTTGAATGGTAAACTTACATTTGAACATTCAAACTATAATATTTATACCATGTAAACGTAAATGCTTTCTTTATATAATTAGTAATTACTAATTTGTTTGTCTAAGAACTTGAATCAAATGACTTATTCCATTCTTTCATTCATTTACTATTTATAGAAGCAAAATTCGATATGCATATGTTTATTATTATGAACAAAATCGCATCGTGTCAACCTCACTCGTTTATTTACTTATCGTATTTATATAAAATTAACAATAATTGGCAGTTTTAGTTGACTTTATTATTATTTGACATTTGTAATCGCGACAGAGTTAAGTATTCTAGATAAATCAGTCTTTAATCTTTGCGTAAACGTTCAGTTGAGATTATTGCAGAAACTTTAGTCATATCAGCAAAAGTTGTGACGCCTTAAAATATTTACTTATTGCTTCTTCAGTTTTGATAAGTTTCAACAAATAAATGTAATAAGCAAATGTATTATATTTTTTAGTTAAACTAAAAATTAACATTTTTTATACATAATACATAAATGTCATAAAAGTAACGTTACTATTTTGTAATAAGTCGATAAGCTGAATGAAAATCAATCTACGTAAAAGCTATAAGAAAATGGTAATATTCGAAGAAGAAATTTGATTATTCAACTGTAAAAACGCTTCTTTTACAGTTTTGAATAATGCAGATTTATTTTGAAACGTGATGACGTGAATACTCTTTCCGTCGCCCCGATTTAACGACTCCAGATGTTTTTTTGTTTGGGGTGTTTTTTTTTTGAAAAGATGTAAAATAAGCAATGTTCAGTCACTGAACTGACAATAATCATAAAGATATTGAAAGTAATAACACAAGAAATGTGCAGAAAATATTGTTGAAGATGTGCACAGAAAGTTTAGGTAAATTAGTTAGTATTACATTACATAAATACTCCGTAAAAATGTCTTTTTTTAAAGTTTGTTATTAAAAATTTTGTCAAATTACACTACTAAAGTTGGAAGAGAAATTTTGCAAACACTGTAAAATATAATTATTATTGTAAGAATGAATAATGTGAATTGGATGGAAATAATTGAATAGTTCAAAGTGTTCATACTTTAATGGATACTTTCGAGGTGCGATTCGAAGAAGATTGAGAGAAAACCGATAGAGTTCTTGTAAAAATAAACGGTGCAAGTAAAATGCGATTTTGGAATGAATTTCGCATGAATAATTGCTAATTACAGAGACGTAAATCAACTGCTCAAACGGTTGTTTCGAACCGAGGAAGAAGATTTTATTATTTATGGGTTGACTCTGCCAAAATCCATCTATCATCCAGTGTTTATATATCGTTTAAACACTTTTTTTTTAAAGAAAGAAATTAAAAGCACGATGTGTAAACAGAAAGTATAGGATTTCAAGATATGGATCTCTCGAGGAGGACCTCTCCTTTTGCAGCGATGATAAAGAAGCATGCCTTCACGTCCGCCTCTTCTATTTGTAAACAATGCGTTTGAAGATAAAATGCGAAAAAGATGATAATCGTCTCTTCCTCTCGAAATTTCTGTTTGCTGACTGTTCCGAAGATTGTTTGCTGCAAAAGCAATCACAGTTCGAAACGTTACATACAAATTTTGAGAAACACAAACACACTTCTCGACATGCTAGAAAGAGAGATATTAAGAGTAAAGAAAACGAAAGTGAGAGTGAGAGAAAATTAGAAACTATCACCTTGAACACGTAATTATAATATTTTAATAACGAAATTAATAAATTTATGGGCCTTGGCATTATTGCAATTGAAAGGAGAATTGAAATTAAATAATAAAAAAAAAACTAGATTTTTCTGGTCTCGGTAATTATCAATGAAACGCAAATGTAGCGTATGATCCGCGTGTGTCTGTAATTGCGAAATTATAGTAAACTAAGTTGCGAAAAAAAGCACATTTCATGCGGCGACAATCATTTCTGTGCAATGAGCAAAAAAAAAAACAGAACTGTTACGAAATTGCTTTGTTACATTCACACAAAGATTTCATTTCAATTTTTGTATTAACTAACTAATTTTTTTTACACATATATTTTTGTGTGAGAACATGCAATTAATCTATTTTGTAGATCGTTTTGTTTGATTAAAATTAAGCAAATCCAATAAGATTTTTGGATAATTAAATAAAGTAATTTGCGTAATTTATAATTTAAAATAAGATTACGCAAAACGTGATTTTAATTGATATTTTCGATGTTAGCGATTTCGTTAAGTGGCTATTTCCTTTAATCAGGATTTTATTCAATGCACGAAAGAGGCAGGAAGATGCATTAATTTTATTCCCTATAGTCTTAACTTTTATCTGCATATTCAATATCGTTTGTGGTATCCGCAGTTCTTGAGAATTTCGTTAAAAACATTACTTTTTTTACGAGTTTGCAATTTAAAAAATCAATATCAAGTTTAACAAGAAATGAAGAAGAAATTCTAATATGATTTTATACTAGTTTTATTTCGAATAGTTTTAGCTTTATACTATTGAATATAGATTGTAGCATCTGTAGTGTCATTAAGATATGACACTTTTTTGACGTTTGGAATTAAAATAATTGAATTCTAAACGTCAAAAAAGTGTCAATTTTGTAAGCGGTTTAGCAAAAAAAATTAAAAGAGATACAAGTATAATATTCTTTATACTTTTTGAAAAATATGATAAAATGTATTCATGACAAATTCTACAAGAACTTTTGTATTTGTGGTTAACCAGAAAATAACACTAAATCTAAGTTCACTGTAGAATTTCATCAGTGTTTTACAATAATTCTACAAGAGATTGAAGTATAAGCGTATAACTGTTATTTTCTTTATAGTTTCTACTTCACTTTGCATCTACTACATTGATTGTGGCATTAACAGTTATCGAGAAATGAGTTTATATCTGAAATCACTTGTTTTTAAACCCTAAGCATTTTATATGTAGACAAATCTACAAGAGTCTTAAGTGCATACTAATTTTAATTCTCTACAGGTTAAACTTTGATTTGCATATTTAAGAAGTAGTGTTCATTCAATATAACGAAATACAATTACCGTTAACACGAAACCCGAAATGTGTTACATAAATTAGAAAAACATCGATTTTTTTTTTAAATACTCAAACGTATATTTAATATGCATATTAAATTACCTTCTTTTTTTCAGAAATTCCGTTCCAAGGGCAACGATTATGTGAGCGCCTTAGAATTCTTAATAAGCAAAAAAAAATAAATAAATAAATAACCTGTAAATACAGGTTTAGTTAATAGAGACGGACACTTTTAATATGCGTTATATAATACATATTGGACAGTCCGCTTAACTAATTAAAATATTTTTAGTTTCAGATTTTTCTAAACAAAAATGATCACTTGATATGAAAATTATATTAAACAGATGTCTGCTTTCATTTCCTTTTATCTAGTGAATAAATCACGAGTTTACGTTAATTTTTTGTGTAATTAATTAATTGTTTACTGGTAACTCTTGTCTCACATATTCAAGTCACTGGAACTTAATTTGACTTTTTGGAAAAGTAAATAGTTTTTTTTTTGGTTTTACATGCCAAATATAAACAAAATGTATCTATTCCATAGTTGGCTCAGGATAATTAAGTTGTTTTGTAACCATAGCAACTCTATAAATTTGAGACAGTTTGAGCGGTGTCGGTGGTTTAATCGCGTCGAAAGAATTCGGATTAAGAGCGGGGTCAGACTATCAAGGTGGAATTTAATCGAGCGATTCGGTTTCCTTTTAATACCTCCTTGCCATTCGATCGAGTGGAAACTTCGAACTCGAGAGTCGGAGACATTCGTTGTTGGACGTCAGATGAATTTGCGTTCATCATAATTATGATGAACCGATCGACGAGATCTCTAATGTCTTCCTGGAACAAAATCATCGTTAGTCGACGAGCGAATCGACTAATTGCCAGGACAAAGTGCGCGCAGAGTGCAATTATTAAATCAACGTAAATTGATCGATTTCTGCTATAAGTAGCGAGGATGGTATCATCGAAAAGTAGGTGTACATTCGACACGAAAACGCTGATTGAAATAAAGCGAACGTGCTTAGATTTCCCAATTTCAATTCCCGTTTCGACAGGAAATAAAGTAATGCTATTTTCAATTGTTACCCGTTGCTTTGGAAACGGGTCGCGGACACATGGATCATGTTTGTTTTGTTCTTTTCCCTCCCGATCCGAGGAAAACAGCATCATTGTATTTACACAATCGCTCAGCCAGCTGCCGCTGCTGCTGTTGTCGTTTTCTTTTCCTGCTTGGAAATCACATTTTCTCGGTGAAATTAGCCGCGCTTCCACTGTTATTATTGCGTAACTATAGTTTCCCGGGAGATACTTATTATTTGTTCTTTTGTTTTGCTCCAGTGCCCACTAAGCATCAGCCGCCGGTGATGAGGTTCCATAAACTGGCCAAAGGCCTGATCGGTCTGCAGAACCTGATAGGATTGGCCATCTGCTTCATCTCCTTCTGGCTTTTCCTCTGGACGCCGAACATCAAAGTCAGGGATAATCCGTTTTGGAGTGGCATTCCGGTAAGCTTTTTCAATTAACTTCATGCTTTGCTGTGTACTTTTTTTTTGTTTTTAATGTTTTGTTATTTGTCATGAATCATCGGATATAGACGTTCATAGAATTTTAATGAATTAAATAAATAGTGCTATGCACGATTCGTATTTTGATTACAAACGAATTACAATTATTTTTGTTGTAATTCGAGTTACATTCGAACTTAAATATCACAAACTTTATTTAAATAGCAACAATAATTTTCTACCATATTTAATTAATTAAATCAGCAGAAGTGAAAAATAAATAAATGACGAATATAAATAAATGAGTAAATATTATCGTTTAATTCAAATTTTAATTTTATAAATGTAATTATTTATTAAATTATCATTAACTATAATTATATATTCATTAATGAAACACGTTTATAATTAATTATAACGAATATTTTTATTCGACTTTCGATGACGTTCGAAAACATAAGATACAAATCATGTTTAAAAAAAAACTTAAAAATATAATATTACAAATTGCTGACTGTCTATGGAATTTCCTTAAACGAAAATAAAAATGAAAAGTTGTTTTTAAGTCGTTTAAAGAAATTCCATAATAACTTCTCTTAAATTGTATTTAGCATTTTTTTAAAACCTTTGATCTGTACTAAGGTTTTCCTACAAAATGATAAATGAATATAATTTTTAATAAGTAACACCTACTAAATATTATATTTACTTTTGTGTAGATTTATAGAGGAAATATAAATACTTCAATAAGAATATTTCTGTTATTGGATAGCCTTCTCATCATTTAAACTTGTTTGCATTTAATTGCTTCCAACAATTTACCTTTCATCTGTAGCGATTTTATTTTTAACTTGTTTTCGGAAAGTACGTATAATTAATTGATTTTATTTTTGATTATTTTTTAAATATATTTTGGAGTTTGTATTTGTAATGTAGATTGTATGAAATTGTTTATTTTCAGCTGCTGCTGGCGAGTGCGACCGCAACTGTTCTGCTTTGTTGCTGTCGAAAGGAATATCCAGGTATGAAGAACGGATCATCAGTGTACTCTTTAAAGGTACGTTGTATCGTCATTGTCTTTTAAACGTTCAAGTTGAGTTATCATTGATTGCATGTGTGTATTTGTTGTTGCAGGTTGTGAGTATATCATTAAGTACAATAGCTGGAACGGCGTGCATGATTTCATCTGCATTCGCCATCATCCACATCGTCAGCTTATCGAGAATGGATTGCGTGCCGATGCTCGAACAGAACGAGTCGTGCCTGTGCCACGTGGCAAACGGAACCTCACCGATTCCCTTCGTCTCCCGAACTTACCATTACCTCGACCTCCTGTGCAACGAGCTGAACAGCTTCTTCGTGCTGCTGCTGATCTTCTCTTGCGCCGCGAATTTCATCGGATCCGTTCTCTCCCTCTGGTACGTCTACCTCCACTGGGCAAGCAGATACACCTACACCTACTCCAAAGTGCACACGGACTCTCTCAATCCCACGGTCATCTCCAACACGTAACCTCTAATTCGTCCTCATTTCCCTCTTCCTCCTTCAAATCATCTCCGATCAATCTCTCTGTTTCTCTCCCTACCCCGACTTAAGTAATACCAAAGTATATATGTGTATATTTAGACGTAGCGAACGCACAGTATTGTTGACTTCTTGTTAATCTCGAGAGATGAAAAGAAATATTAATGGAATTTACTCCGTATGTGATTTAATGTTTAGACGTTTTAGCCAGGGACTGACTAATAAAAACATTTTTTTTATATTACAATCCTTTGTTTACTGTACACCTAAACCCACTAAATCCAATTATTTAGAAATTTATGTATAGATAATCAAATGAATTATGCATTTCATTAATAATGAGTGTTAAACTAAGTGTCATAACATTGTTTGTGTATAAAAAGACAAAGAAACTACTATTATCTAAGCTTCTGAATCATATCTTGTTAAAATAATGCAACAACAATAAAACCTATGAATCAATCAAATGAATAAAAGTTGAAGAATATTATTCAATAATATAATGTATATTTTTACATACTTAACTTTTTGTATGGAGAAAATTAACGAATTAATTTAAAGATGGGTTTCAAAATTAAATCTTCTGCAAGAGATAATTTTAATATATTTTATCAATTATCAATGTAATAATTATATGTTCTATATTCTAATATAATACATAAAAGCATTAGAAAATATAAAATATTAATATGCGAGAAAAACAAATTTGCTAAATTGTTAAAGTAGATATAATACAACGCAATATAAATTTTATATATATAGTACAAATATTTTACAAATTTACTAAAGACCGAAAGTCGAGGTCAATTCAAGACATTAACAGTTAATGCCTTTTTTAATTTTCTTATTTTTTCATAAATATATTAACTTACTTATGCCATTAAAGGGTTACTCTATGTTTAAATCTAAAATCATCTTACTTATTATGTCTTATTTTCATATGAATCCAATAGATGTTTGATTTCTATCTCCGTAGTTGCTAGCAAGCCAAAATCATTGGGGTTCACTTACAAACTATATAATACTGTTATAGGCCGATGTCCGACTTGTCTTCGTCGTCACTAAAACTCACGATGATACATATATATATTTCTTTTTTGTATATCTTAGATTTTCAAGAAATAATAATTTAAATAGTTATGGTACTGATGTGGTCGCTTCGGGAGATCTCACGCATTTCCGTTTCGGATGTGATCAGAAGTGGAATGTCATCGCTTGAACCGCGCCTCGAAACCATCACCGTATTCGTTGCCATCAGCTTTTCCGGATTCATTATGTTCTCCTCGAGTTGCATATGATTATTGGGGATGTTGGGTAGAAAACTCTTTGATCTGGCAAAGATGTACCAATTCTAAGTGAAAATACGTGATTAGTGGATAAATATAAATAGATTAAGATATGATTTACCATCAGGCAAGATGTTATGGAGTATGCGATGGCCATGTTGTTGCTCTTGTCATCATTCTCCAAAGCTACAACTGCAATGAACCAGACGATGTTGTAAATGGACTGTAGTAAGCAAAGACTTATTAGGCATGTTTTGGATTCTTTTAGAATGATGATCTCTCCATCCATGCAATCAGGCATCCTTCTTTCAAGATCCAATTCAGCTTTAATAACGTTCAGCGATTCTGCAGAACTGGTGAATTCTAGTTTGGAGAGTTCTATATTGATGTTCCCGACGCCGGTTAGAGAGTACGCAGTGGTAAGCATGATAAGCAGGAAGACTGGTAGCATGTAGTTGACGATCATCCCTCTTTCCACCGAAATGAAGCAAAACTTCTTAGTCTCAAAACTCTTTGGTAAAAGCGCGAACGAAACCACAGTTACAACCAAAGGAATGCAGTAGGTTAAGCTGTACAATATTTTGGTCCTAGGTACTGGTGTATTGTGGCAGTTTCTCTTGTAGATGTAGTAGGAGAATGTGAAGATCCAAAAGGCAGTCAGTAGATGCATGTAGTGCAGAGTCAAACCGATGATTTGGCATTTTAACTCGTTCTTGGTGGACTGTTGTCGACGTGAGTTTAAAAAACGAAAAATAATCGCAATAATCAGTTGTTGCATTTACTTACGTAGATTCCGAGCATGAAGAGTAGGTTTGAGAAACATAGCGAGATCATGAATTGAAGGAACGTACAGTTGATGTCCTTCTTGTTTCCGTGTAGGTTCTTCCGCAGAAGGACAATGAAGATGGTGAGCAGTTGAGCGGCGCAACTCAGGACGGAACCGATGATGATGATTTCCGAGCCATAGTTCGTCCCTGCTTTGTTGTGTGATCCGTAGTAAATGTACATGAGGTTGTCCATAAAATCATGATCCCTTAAATCGGAGTCGGCCAGAGAGTCGTCCGGTAAATCGATCTCCGGAAGGATGTCTATGGTGTACCTGGAATCAGGATTCTCCGGTACAGGAAGAATCAGCGACTCCGGTCTCAACGAGATACGAGAATTGCCGTTGTCATTGCTGCTGCTGATCCCGCTTTCGCTACCACTACCGTTGTTGAGGTTGGTGAGAGGCAGCTCGTAATCGTAATTCGAATAATAATCTTCATCGATCTGTTTCCTCGTCGAATTCCTGCTACCTTTTATGTTTTCAATTTAGTTGTTGTTTTTTTTATTTTTTCGTTCGTTGGCGTTACGTTTTTCGAAATATTAATTAAATTACGACAATAGTACGCGAAGCATAATACTCACATTTGATCAGAGTGATGATTATCAGCAAGGTGGTCAATTCGAAGAAAATCTTCATGGTTTGCTTCTGGGAGCTATTATGATGTGGTGCGGATTGGGGGATGTTTTTTTCTCACGAGATCAGGTCCATTCAGGATGCTGTGCAGTTGCGCAACAAGAGGATGAAACGGCGACGCTGCATCTTCATTGGTCCAGATCAGAGGAAAACATTTGAACGAACGCAAGCGCATTTCCAAAAATCAATCGAGCCTCGCAAAAGGAATTTGTTTATTTCCTGATAGATACAAAGTTAGTATCAATAAAAGATTAAACATTAACCGATTATTAAATATTCGAGTATATTCAAAACTTTTTAATCATGTAAACTAAATATCGAAAATAATGTTTACACTTAACGAAACCTCATTTGAAAATATCTCCAGGAAAACTTAATGTATCATGTCTTTATCGGAATTATTATCTTATAGTTTAAAGCAGTTTTAACATATGAAAATGAGTGACTATTAATAACGCAATTCTAATATGTAATAAACACTATGGCCTTTCTGTTGATAATGCAGAGGAAGTTGTAATGTAGGCTGTAATAACTGTAAACGAAAGTTAAAGTAGGTTTTTGTTGGAAGCAATCTAAATTGTGAAAATTGATTAAATTTATTTCTTCAAAATCTCCCCCCCAAAAAAAACCTCAATTAATAACAGTATATAATATATATCTAATATTATATATAAGGCAAGGAAACTATAGTACTTAAATTATTGTTAATGAATATTAACAATATAATTGAATTGTTTGATTCACTCGTCCACTTTGTACTTAATATATTATCAAAAAGTATTTATCTTTTTGTTTTGTTGTTGTATTAGTTATCTTTCGTTCGGAAGCGATTCGCTTTATTAATTTTCACCTTATAGAATTATTGGATTCCCTTTGAAATCTCTTTTATAGTATTTTTAACAAACTGTAAAGCCTATGTATTTACAAAAAAACGTTTTTTTTTAGATAAAAGTTTAAAAGACGGATTTGGATCCACGACGACGACTTTACTTATATCAAAGTGATTTTAATTTCAAATATCGTTTTCTGTTTGTTTGGTCTTAAAGCTGTGTGTGTTTATATGTGAAAAAAAATCGTTGGCAATTTGAAACAAGGGCAGTCGTCGTTCGTGGATTAGGAGGAAGGAAAGAAAGGAAATATAACGTATATTTATACTATGTTTACAAAGATTTTGAGCGTTGTGTTCTTAACCGCCCCCGCCTCCCAGCTCCTCTTCGTACTGCTTCCTGAAGCAGTCACCCACCGGTAAGAAGTCCCAACATCGTTGCTGGTACATGTTCCAGACGAAGGTCTCTTGACCCGTGTATTCCGTATCCGGTTTATTGATCAAATGCATCAAGAAGAACCTGTTCAACAATAAATTAAAAATTAAATTTGTTGCTAATTTGTGTTGGATGGAATGTTTTGCGTTACATGTAATTTGCTAAATTATGTTCTTGCTGCACATGAGTGTCGAAACCGTGCGGAACCTTATCGAAGTAATCCTTCCCTATGCCGCATATGAAGCAGTTGGATTCCATGTCCGTCTTGACGTTTTCCATCTGATCACGAAGCATACCGAAAGCATCGATGATCAAACCCTGAATGATGGCCAAAAGGATGACGATGACGAAGAAGAAGAAAGTTATATCGAATATGATACGATAAACTTCGTAGTCATCGCCGTCGGGTGGTTCGATCTCATCACCGATTCCACCTCCAGCTCTGACACCTTTGTACAAATGGAACACAAAGCACTGAAACCGGAAGATTAGTGAGTGTGAATTTTTCCTCGATCGTTCAATCTTAAACTTACGGTTAACATATCGTGACATTTCTTATCGATTACTTCTTCCTCTTCCTGCAGGTAGAACTTTCTGAAGAAATTGAACGCAATCACCGTGTATATGTATACGATGATCGTGAGCAGCATTACAGTCAAAACAAGTTGTTTTCCGTTGTGCGTTACCGATTGCAAAATAGTTCTCAGCGTCTTGAAACCGACGGCAACGTCGATCAAATGAGCGGCAAAGAAGAAGTTGTTAAAGTTGCCCAGAATGGAGAAGGTGAAATACCAGAGGGAGTAGAGGAACGAGTTGTCGGTTATGGTGACGCCGGCCTTCCAAATCTGATAACGCCAATCGATTCTCAGAATGTACGAAACGATACTCTTGGGTTCTTCATCAACTTCTTGCGTGAACGAAGTCTTCTCCATGCCTAACAGATTGCTGATCGAATCAAAGTCGTACGTTTCGCTGTACTTCTGGCGCACCTTCTTCTTGACGAATTTATCCCAGTAGTTCACCGGGAACGATTTTGCAGATATCACCAATTTATCCCAAAGCGATTTTATCAAATTGTCGTCCGGCTGTACAGCAATGTAAATTCCTTCGAATTCAAGTCTCCTAGCAATCTCCTTTTCACGCTTGAAAATGGCCAAAGGTACTTTGAGATGGTAATAAGCGATGAGCATTGCCAGCGAGGCTATCGAATGTAGTATTGCCGCTAATCGCATTACGTGTGCCATGTAGAAGTAGTCTTCGTCGACGTGTACCAATTCTAGTGGATCTTCCTCTTCCTCCGATCCTCCTCCTCCACCGGAACCGCTACCACCGTCTCCTGATCCCACATCTCCAATAATATCCAAACCGCTACTGCTGCCACTTCCACTTCCGCTACCTTCCTCACCCACAGTCGAAACCTAAATAACATTTAATTAGTTGATGGATGGAATCAATTCAACTGCACAAATTACCTTATAGAATAATAGCATAAAGTTGATAGAGAAAGCAAGAACCAAAGCGACATATTTCAAATTATAAAAGTTACGAGCCAAAAACGAGACGGCCTTTTGGGCGTATGCACCAAAATTGATCTGGTTGACGGCCGATGGTTCGACAGCTGTCGTTTGCTTGCTTTGTGATTCGATCGCGGCCATAGCTGCCTGTTGAGCTGCCTGCGCTTCCACCTTTTCTTGAGCTGCCCTTTTTGCTGCTTCACCTCCCAACAGATCTTGCAAGGATACCGGAGGTTCCGTGGAAACTTCGCCTTCAACGTGCGCTTCTGCACCTTCTTCCGACGTTGACTCACCTTCACCTTCCATTGACGATTGTTGTGAACTAGTTGGAGATTCGTGAGGAGCCATTTTCATCCTAGAATTTAGCATTAATTAATATAATGCGATATATTCAGTCTATTTCCAAGTAATTACTGTCCGCCTTCTTCTTTCGTGATATCCAAACCGAACGCTTGCATTTGTCCAACTGGTTCTTCAGCGGCTGGTAATGCTGGCAATATCCTAAGTTGAGGCTTTTCTTCCTCTTTGGCAACTTCCTGTGGCTCTTCCAGTTGGGGTCCTCTCATTAGATTCAATAGAATACCTCCGAAGTATCTGTGAAATAACTTACAGTTAGCATAACATTCATTCACTAATGAGCACAAACCTGTTAATATACTTTCCACACACATAAACCAGCGGGCTAATTTAATTTAATTTTTTGTTAATCTAATCGAGTTTTTGATTTGTTAATAATATGTTCCTTACCCTAAGACAGAGTACACTCCGTAGCCTGAATAGTAGAATATGTTGAAGATGTTTTTGAAGAACGCCACAATGATTTCGTAGTATGTCATGGTTTGCATTTCGGTGTACTTGTATTTGATATGTGAAGGAGAAAGTGAAGACATTCCATATGCGATTCCATCCTTAATAGCCTGATAACTTCTCCTGATAGGATCCTTTCCAGCTCTCTCTTCATCCTCATCCGTCATGTAGTTATAACTAGTAGATCTCGCTTGTCCTGGTCCTGCTGTCTCTTCCACGGCCATAAGTCCACTAGCATGTTGCATTTCAAAAATGGCATCCTCGCAGAAGTTAATGAATGCCTCCAGTTTTTCCTTATCACCTCCTTCTGTTACAATGGAGTAGAAGAAAGCTCTCTTGGATTCCTTAATCTGGGGCTTCTCCCACTGTTCGATATTAGATTCCTTGATTTCGAAGTAAACACGTTCGATACGTTTGCTACCGCCCATGATTTCAATGCGACCCAGGAGCGGTTGGAAATAGTTGAGGACCGAACTGGCCGTTTCTAAGAACCTGGCCAACCTAGGCTCATTGGGCATGTGCTCGGATAAGTTAGTCAAAAGCAAAGCCAAATTGAAACCAATTTCCTTCGCGGGTTCATGGAATCTATCAATAAAACCTACGTAATCGATTTTACCGTCGTGATTAACTTCGCAACATTCCAGCAAGAATGCAATCTCTTCACTGAAATAAAAAAAACAATTATACATTTATTTTATTGGATTGGATAATTTCATAATTACGGTGTATAACTCTTTTGTTGTTCCATCTTTTCTTTGAAATCCTTCGGTAATACCCATCCCTCGTTATTGGGATCAATCTCTTGGAAACTTGCAGATGAAGTTAGGTCTTTAAGTTTGAGGAACATGTCGAAGTATTTCAGGATCAGTTCTACGTTCGAAGCACTTTCTACCAACGTATCCACCATCTGTTTACCGATCGTGCCATTAACAACGTTTCCTTCAAGCATAGACAACATCATAGTGATCATGTCTTTTTGGAGATTCAACAGTTCCTTCAAAAGGTCCACTTGGCTCGAATGTTTTGATAGTTTATCTTGCATGTGAGAGAATAGGAAAAGGAAACCTCCAACGGCATCCCACAACCTAGAATGAGCAAGGGCTTGCTGATTGAGCGTGCAAGGGCCTTGGATAACTTCAGTGAGCGTATTGAAAACTTGACTAGCAACTCCGATGGCTTTGAAGAAATTAGCTTTACCAGCTGGATCGATCAATTGTTTGCTAGAGTAGTGCCAATAGAAATCCATAATGGATTCTTGTAGCCTCAGCAGATAATCGACTGTGCAAATAACGACGTTAACAGTCGTTGTGTTTCCGGCTTGAGTACGCAAATAGTTTTGCCATTCCAAGTTGTGACCTTCGCAGGTCAATTGGATGAAACGGAATAGAGCACACGTGAACTCTGCATCGTGCATGTTCTTCTCACCGGCAGCACCTAAATGACGAAGGAAATAACAATATTATTAGTTTTCAGTGGTGATTAATAACATCTAGTGTTTCGTGTATATTTGTTTCTTACGGTTGGAGGGCATGTGATTTACCTTCTTTAGAATTTCTCTCACCTTCTGACCCTACTCCAAGACCTTCCGCTTTTGTGTTCCTCTCAAACGCGTCCAAATCTAAGACGCTGCAACTGTTCATCAATCCAGCTATGCTGGTGAAGAATCCGACGTCCTTCTTGTCTTTCAGATGGTTCAACATCCCCATCTGGATGTCAACATTGCCTCCTCGCAATACGGAGATACCCAACTGCAGAGTTTTCATCACCATTTCGGATGGAACACCTTTGCAGGCGGAGATGTGCAGCAACACCATTTCGGCGACGCCGCGGTTCGCCAACCTCGCTTGATGGAACAGTAGTTTTTGCTTCTCCATCTCTTGTTCCTACATCAAGGAAAATACTATTAGATATAGTTAAATAATTTGGGTAAATTTAAAAGTATTATTAGATTAGTTACAATCTTACCATCAACTTTTCCATAGTTCTCTTTAAGCGTGTAATTAAATATAGCGAGTTATGTTTGAAATGTAAAAGTATAAAAACTTACATGAATCGAAGCTGCAGCTTCTTCACCTTCTCCGCCTTCTTCTTCACCTTCGCCCTCGCCTTCTTCCTCTTCCTCACCACAAGATTTTGCAATGATTTCAGCGTAGCTCATGTAAAGAGGATCTTCCTGTAAAGCGCCTGAACGCTCAGTCATCGCACCTCTACAGAAGGTTGTCACCAATTGCGTTAGAGGATCAGGTTTACCTTCCTCTTCTTCGGCTTCTTGCTTCTTCAATTCGGAGTCCTCGAAGCTCTGAGTAAGATCTTCAATGAGAACCTCTTGACCGACATTTTCATCTTGCAGCCATAGTTCATAATAAGTACGAGCAAATAGATTGATCGCCCTATGCCTGTGAAAACATTGTTGAATAGTATATTAGTTTTGATGTTTAACAGAGTTCTTGAGCACACTGCCAAACCTGCTAATTTTATAAAGTGGTCTACATCTGAGACAAGCAACGGCCGCACGTTTCCTTGCCGCGTTCAGCACGCGGCGCCAACCGTCTTTGTTAACTTTAGGACGTGTAGCCTAAATATCGGGTTAGCATTGAAAAGAAAATCAAAAACACAGAAAACGTAAAGGATATTAGTAGTGGTATTAATGAGGGCCAAAATGTTTGGTGAAAAAAGAAAAACCTGCATGCAAAGAAGCTTAATCAGAGAAACTCTGATATGTTTGCATCGAACCCACCTGGTCAAACTGTGCAATGACGCTTGACGGAAACAGGATAAGACAGCGCGTTTGCGTTGCGTGGACACAACGCTCTTATAAACGCCTTTCTGTTGCTGCTGGGGATGATCGATCTAAGGTGCAAAGCAAAGTAAAAAAGAAACTCAAAAAGAATATTTGAAATATAAGATGATGTTGATGATGATCATGACTATGATGGCAAAATCATAATAAGTGCTATTTTATATGTAAATTTGGCCAATTAATTTGATGGTGATGTGGATGAATGAACAGTTACCATGTGCAGACCGAAGAGTACTTTGGACATGGCCACGATCCTATCAACCGTCTCTTCCAGTTGATTCTTGCCATTCAAGTCAGTGGATGTGACTGTGACGCACTTCTTGCTGCCCAACTGGCTGTAAAGGAAGTGTTGCCAGGACATTTCATCAGCCGGATCGATCTTATCCGGAAGAGTTAATTGCGTTTTTGCAAAGTCAATGATATCATACTCAGGCATTTTCTGAAATAAATTTCATCGAATTTCATCAAGTATTACATTATTGAATAACCTTACCTTCAAAAACCTATCTTTGCAATGTTGCACCAACTCTTGTTCTCTCCCAGCGAAGAGATTCAAACCTACAGGCAACAATCTCTTCAAGCATGCCACCATCAAAGAGGCTTGAATCTCCTTGCCCTTATCCCTCTTCTTATCGCGATGTTTCTTTTTCTTTTTACCACCGCTCGGTTGAGCACCATCGGTTATCACCGGCCTTCTCGTCGCCGTCGGCATAATCAAAACCATATTATCAATTTCATTGGCGGAAATAAAGTTTTGTTCTTCTCGCAAGAAGTACTGAGACTTGGACCAAATGTTGAAAATCTCAGCAATGTGATTGTACAATTCTTCCGCCTCCTCAATATTATGCCTGAGCCAGTGATTACGTTGCAAGTCGACGTATTTAATAAGCAGCGGATAAAAGGAGTATATATCGCGGACAAGCAAATGCCAATCTTCTTGAATTTGCGCCTCAATTTGGGATGTATCTTCTGTGGAGCTTTTGATGAAACCCCTTAAACTTTCTTCCTTGTGGAACATGGTTTCCGTACGCTTTTTGACTCTCTCAGCCAACGGCAGGAATGGATCCTTCAATAATTCTTCGCTACTGTTGATGATAATTTGCTGCGTGTAGGCAGCAATTCTTGTCATCCACGGAGCCGTTTCGTTGCCGATGTTCTTCTTGATAAGCTTAAGCACATTCTTCAGTAGCTGATTCATGTGCTCTGCAGTTACCATGGTTACGTGATTACTAAAATAATCGATATTAATATGGAAGTCGCGCGCGTTTGCTGAAGACTTACCCTGCAGTTGGGCTGACATTATCCGGTCCTTGACCCCACCAATACGGAAGGTACGAACATAGCATCGGCATAATCACATCAATAACGTGCATATCATCCGCATAAGTTTTATTGCTTTCCACAAACTGATCGACTTCTGTCAGAATTGTCTCTAACGTCGGCATGGAACTTTCCATTTTAGACATTATATCTGCAGAATAAAGTCGTTAATCATATACATATACGAATTTCAATTGAATTACCTTGAGCTTCCAATGAGTGATCAGCAATGCGATTCAGCAAAGAAAATTGATTGTGCTTGTTGAGATGTGGTTCCAAATAAGCGACGGGGAAACAAGAACCGAAAGCTCCCAAACATGAACCTAAAAGTATATTGTTAAAATTGTATTACATTTGAATTTTAATGCGATTAAAGCTCACCTAAAGCCGGCTTATGTCTTTCGATTTCGGTTTTAATATATTTCCGTTCGTGCGTCAAGGTTTGATCGGTTCCCAATGTATAGAGCGAAGCTAAAATCTTGTAAGAAGCAACTTGGATTTCATCCAAAAGTAAATCACTTCCGTATTCGCAATTCGCTAAGTGATCGAACATCGCTGTTAAAACTGGTAGAACCACGTGGTTTATATAGAAGAGGGAAGTTGAAGTTTTTAGATGAGTTCCTCGAAGATGACTATATTTGCCCTCTTGTAAATTGATGATTGTATGGCCTAAATCATCGGCAGTGTTGTTGAAGAAAGTGAGCATGGAAGTACGAATAAACTCCGGGCAACTTTTGACTAAAGACTTCGCGTCTACTCCCTTGACGAGAACTTGAAGACATCTGACAGTAATCCTAATATCAGCTCCGAATGCAGCCAATCGAGATCTTAGCAAACTCGCAAGTTTGCAGAACAACGATGCTACCATTTCTTTTTCTTTCAAGCTAGCAGCTCCAACGTTATTGGTGGCAGTTGCGACTGCAATAAAGTAATTACGATGGGTTGAGAAGTATTTTTCCATCAATGGAAGAACGACTTTGGAGAAAAATTTGATGTCTCTCGTTGAGGTCTTGAAAGATGATCGACGACTGAAAGTGGAAGATGGTTTCAAGAGTTTCATGTTGATGGTAGCTCTGTCCAAGTATTGAATCAACTTTTCCAATAAACTATAAGCGAAGCGAAGTTCCACTGCTGGACCTGCAGTTCCTTGTTCAGTTTCACCTTGTCCCCCACGAGTTGGTCTAAGAAGAAATATAAATTACATAATTAGAATTGATTTAAATATAATTCTATACCTGTGTAATTTGTATCCCTGGTATTGAAGATATTTTAGGAATTCTTGAGACCTTTCCCTATCCTTCTTCTTTTCTTTGTCGGTGAGCAAATCGTAAGGTACCAATTGTGGATGAATACCACCACCGCACGTGTTCAACTCTTCCTTTTTCTTTTTGGCCCAAATGTCATGAGCATTCTCGGCCAATCGCTCAGCCATATTCTGCATCTCACGGGACAAAGTCAAATTTGACATATCGACTGGATGAGGGTTGTAATTGAAAGGAGAATTGGCCTCGTTCTTGGACGATCGACGAATGGAATTCCTGTTGTTTGATGGGACATCGACTTCGGTATGCTCCACGGACCATCCGATTGCTAACAAAGCTTTCAATGATTCACGAACTGGCTCTTTGTAACGTTCTTTCTCCTAATAAAATAAAATAAACATGTTAGTTAAGGTATTTAGAGGAGAAGGAGGTTTGTTATTATTACGTAATCGTTAAGCATGTTGTAAGGCTTCAATCTAGGATGAGTCTTATTGTGGTCTGACCACGATTCACCGTATTGCCAACTGTTCTCCAGTTTTCTGGACGCCCAGGCGTCGTGGTAGTGTTCCGAGAACTTCTGCACTATTGAATTCAAATCGTTATTCAGGATGACCGAAGACGTGTTAATTGGAAGTGGATTGTAAGGGCCGTCGGGACCACTCTTATTGGCGTACCATTCATCATCGTAATTCTTGGATAGAGAGTAATCCGGTGGCAAAGCGCAACCGATTGCCGTGAGACATGGAAGTGCTTTACCGAATAACTCTGGATCGTAATCCATTTTGCTCAATGAATCAAAGATGTTAGAGAACAACATCATGGTTAATCTCTTTTCTTCATCGGAAGATGCTCCATACATCCCTTGACCTCCGGTAGATCCGTAATACTTAGCGCAACGATCGTAATGCAAAGTTAACAATCTTAAGGCGACAGTCGTGTACTCGGATAAGTTGGAGACATCAACGGTAAGCTTTCTCAATAGTTTGAGCAACATAGCTGGTTGCATTGCACTTGTAAGAGCCACCAAAAAGTCAGAAACGCATTCTCTTTGACCCTTAGTTAACATACGATTCTTGGATAACCGATAAACTGTATGTAGAGAGGCATCCAATAATGCCGCATAGTTCTCAGCCTCGCTGTAGAACTTACTATGTTGGATAAGCAAAGGTAAAATGGAGTTTCCAATATAACGATTCATGCTTAGAGCCATATCGGATTCGCTTCCATCGTTCTACAAATACAATCAGTAATATCTTTGATAACCAGTGTTTACAATAAAAACTTACTCTATCGAGAATTGTGGCGCATCTCAAATCTGGCAAGAAAGCTTCTTCGAGAAGTTTGAAAAACAGTTCTTGCGTTTCAATGCCATAAACGCGTTCCAGAAAGAGTACGACTGATTGTTTATGACCAGGCAATAAACCGGAAGGCATATCAGATTTTGGTCTTTCTTCTCCAGCCGCTGGATTATGAATCGTAAACTTCAAACTTAGTACTCCTTGCAGATCTTCTAAAGGTACCAAAGAACAGAGAATAGCTCTAGCGCGAAGCGATTCATTTTTACCCTAAGAAATATAATATAAAAAATAGAAACATTGTTATTAACTATTCTTTCATAAACTCACCAAAGCGATAACTGAACTATCCGGAGCGCATCTACCCAAAAGATCTACCAGAGTGCAGTAGAAGGAAAGAATTGCTGCACCGGTATCGATGTAATCTTCGTCATCATCATTTTCAGGTAAAGGATGCTGGAATTGAGCTACGTTCACCGTGCCTTCAGCTTCCTCCATCATTCTTCTTCGATCAGAAATACGTTCCGACATTTTGTTGGCATCGATGATGGCCCTCAGAAGACCTTCACCTTCGCCTCTTAAAGCAGGACCTAAACATTCTGGTCTTCTGATGAGCAACCTGATTACCAAGTTGGCATTTTCTTCAACGCTCTCGCCGTTAACCCAAACGCAGTATCTCAAGAAATCTAAATATCTTTCGCCTTCTACCGGATCCCAACCTAAATCAGGATATCCCTTCTCCACCAATTCAGAGTTAGATTGTAGACCGCACCGCGATAGATAAACGGCAATCTTCTCCAAGTAATGTTCTCTCAGAGCCAAAGCCAATTCGGTGTTTTCCATTAGAGATGAATATGCCACATCCAATGGAGTCGAGCCTCTCAAACTTGGTCTAGACAAGAGGATATTGCTGTTGTCCAAAAGGAAATCAAAATGCTCGAACNNNCCATATCATTTATATTGAAATTACCTTCTTTTTAACAACGACTTCGCCTTCTCCTGCTTGTGCTTGTACACTAGCATCGGATTGGGCTTGAGATCTTCTTCCCAATGTGTTGATCATAACTGCCATTACATTCTCGTGGATTCTCAAAACTCGAATCAAATCGGGATGTTGAAAGAATGTGTGATTATTAACCAATTTCCTAATGAAATAAAATTTTCAAAAGTTGATTAATACAATAGTTGTATTATATTTACCATAGCCTCATTCTCATGAGTTCCTCTTCCTCTTGCGACATTTGCACAGGAAGTAAGGCTCTGATTTGACTCAATCCGACCCACATTTCAGCAACATCGCGTTTTGTCTTCGCGTTGCAAACGTAGGTCTTGCTAAGAGCGCGAATCAATTCTCCAACAGCGTCGTATTGTCGCACCAATAAGCTAAAATATAATTAATATTATTAATATATATTAATTATAATATTAATTAATAATATACAATACCTAAACATTTCTTGAACCAATTTCGGTATTTCGATCTGCGCCTCCTCGGCCCATTTGACAATGGTGGCTATCAAGACTTTTCTGAAAGTTTCTTCCGGTGTTTTCTTTTCAGGTTCCGGCTCCTCTTTGGGTTCAATCTCCAATTCCTTTACTGCGTTTATGAAATTGTACAACTTCTTGATAGGTCCACTCCTTCCTTGTTCACCGGCATTTTCATCTTCAGGTGGAGCCTCTAATGCTTTCAAAGATACGTGATGCATCAACTTCTCGTGGAAATCGTTCATTTTTCCGCACAAGTCTTCTCCGATAGGACAGTTCTCTTTGTCATCCTCTTCCAAGTTCTTGAATCCAAGAATTGCCTTCATCTGTTCTCGTGGTGGACAACGGAACTCTCTTGTCTTTTTGGCGGCGATAGCTGATGGTAAATCTGATTGTTTGATCTCGATGTAACGTCTCAGCTGATCAGCCTGAAGTTCTCCAACAAAATCGTGGCTGAATGCTATTATAGATTCAACGCGATGTCTGAGTTGAATGTCGTTCAAATGTTGGAGCAGATAGCACATTTGCAATTTAGCACCTTCTGCCATCTTCATGTGCAATAATCCCTTGCGATGCTCATCCTTTCCTTCTAAAAATGTAATTACTTTTTAGAACAAATTCAGTCGATGACTCAAAAATAGAAATGTTTACCTTTCTCGAATGTATTACACCAAGTTTCTGGATGAATCATGATGAGAAGCTTATCGACGTCATCATCGTTGAGCATACCAACCAGCAGCAATCGATCAGTTAATTTAAGCAAAGGCCTAAAAATTAGATTAATCAATTTAAACCTTGCACATTTTCACAATAAATTTACCTGAATAAATTTTCATTTGAACCTCCGATAGGATCTCTGTTGTGGACCTGGTTAATTTCCACTGCTTCATTCAAAGCCTGCATAACGAAATTACGCACCACGTCTAGTGGGAAGTAAGGCGAATAGAGATTCTGTATATTATCAATGCTTTCACTAAAAATAATTAATTTAGTTAATTCCAATTAAGTTTAATGAGTGTATGTTTACGTAATATCGGTCATTTTCATTTGTGGCCTAACGGATTCCATTTGTAATTTCCTTAAGCTATGACCCATCTCAGGATCATCATAGAGCTCTTTCAATTGTGGCCCCAATGGTATTACGTATTCGTTTTTGCATACCTCCCTGTAAATGATTTTCTTTAAAACATAAGTTTCAATAGGATATTTAGTTAATTTTACATTGTGGTTGCTGTGGACTCCAAATGTACGGCGATGAGAAGATCGTAGAATCCTTGACGAAGAGGTCCACTCATGTATTCTGATTTTATTGCATAAAGCAACTGCTTTTGATCGACGTGCTTGCAGAGGGCATGTGCCGCTCTGTAATTGCTTTGGTAGCAGAGTGCTGCATACAATGTTAAAGTATGAGCGTGGAAAGATAATAATTTGTCCATCTCGATCAACTCTAAGATGTCGATACATCTATCTTCTTCTGGGATGTGAAGAGCTAGCATTGAAATGGCATCTTCGCAAAGCATGGACCAACCACGAATATCTGATAATTTCAATGCGTGCACTTGCAAGCTTTGGTTTGGAACCTGCAGGATCATTTAATATAAAATATTTAATTATTTCAGTGAAATGTTACTTACTCTAGCCCAAGTGTGTGGTTTCAAGCACTGCACCTTCAATCTCGGTGGGAATTGGGGTATTACGTGCTTAGCGCTGTTCTGCAGAACGGCAGCGGATAAAGGTAAACTAGTAGCTGTTCTACCTAATTCAATTTGCAAGCATTCCTTGCTGGTTGCTTCCAAGAAAATTGCTGGGAACAACTTAGTTTCAGGTTCCATCTGCAATGAAAAATATTTGTAAATTTCTATAAAATAATAATAATAGTACTCACCTTGAACTTATGCTTAGTTCCCTTTCCTTCGCAAGTAAATGATATGATACCAGTGGCAGCGTCCACGAAACATCCAATGAACATACCTTGAGATGCACCTTTTCCGGAAGCATCTTGAGTAACTTCATTATATAACTCATCAGCTCTCACCATGTAACATGATTGACGATCAACGCTAAAATTAACATGTTTGTATTGAGCGTAACAAAATAATTTTAATTTAAATTACCAATCGATGTATCTATCGTAATCATCTACAATCATCACCGAGCTCTTAAGCACTTGACTTTGGTTAAAATCTTTACTGTGCAAGTGGTATTGCGTGGTAACCCATCCAACGTAAACGTGAGTAGGATCTTGGCCAGGAAATACTCGAATACCTACACGAAAAAACTTAATGAATTAATTACATAATACCAATTATAAGCATCTTACCATAGAAATACTCGTTGATGAGTTTCAAACATTCAGAATCGAAAATTTCGTTGCCGATGGACTCGACGTCCGAGGCTGTAGGAATCGATAATTGCTTCTGTTGCGGCTGTTGGTTCTGGAGCAAATCCATCTGCGATTGTTTGATAGTTGGAGATCTCGAAAGAAGATTACCGGACACTGTTGGTTTCGGAGCTAGATTCATGATATCAACCATCTCAGGCTCAGGCGTTTTAGATTTTGCAATCTTGACTCGTTCGCCACTGCTTGCCCCCTCGCGTTTTCGCGAAAAGAATCTAAGGTAGAAGAAGTAAAAGTGTTAATATAAACTTTCAGAACTATTTCAGGAACATGCAAGCTAGTGCAAATGATAATTTAAGGTAATCTATTTGGGCTTTCTTTCCCTATAGATAAATTATCGAGTGCGTAGAATAGAAAAAAACTGGTGAAAAGACACACATGTGAAAGCGGTTTTCTTTTTCGTTCTTCCTAGAACATTTACTAAATACCTTCGCAATTCACTTTACAATAGAGAGTGGAGTACAAGTAAAGACGAGAAGAGTTAGAAGAGAAAGACAGTTATTTACACAAAACACTTGTAGGAACCAGAATTGCGATTTACCTGAAAGGAGATCTGCCGCGCTTCTTCTTGTCGTCGACCTTGTCGATTTCTAAATCGCTCGTAGATCGGTGTAATAATTTTGATTGTGGTACATTCGAACCTGCTCAAAATTAAAATGAATAACAATTATTTAAAAGTAATTAAGGATAAAAACATGCCTTCAGTTTCGTATTGTGGACTTCTAGAAAGAGATAATTTCCGTGGAGGACGTGACGGTAAATTCTTGGTCTTTACTGGTGGCTTGATCATCTCATCAGCTTCCACCGCGTCTTCTGAATAGTTCCTATGCAACCCTAAAATATAATATGTCAATTATACAAAACCTTATGTAAAAATGTATGTAAGTACCTTTAATATCGCTCATTGAGAATCCACTCTTCATGATCTGTTCGATATGAGCTGGTGTTTGCTGATTTTCGGCTTCGATTCTCAAACGGTTTTGGCGAATTTTGATTTCTTGCCAGCGCCGCATCTTCTCCTCCTCGCTAAAATCGTATATATTAAAATATATGTTTCTTGTACGAAGATGAAGAACTTACCTGATGAACATTGGGTGGCAGATGACTGGTAAACTGAGCCTCAGGAATTCCCAATTGGCTTTTTCCATGGTCTCGAAAGTGTTGTGGCTAATCTTCAGGCATGGAGGAGTATCAGATCCAGCCAGAATCCTGGTAACATCGATTTTGGTGTCGGGCATATCATCGGTGTTCTCGAAGATCGGTTGGTCTTTCGTGTACCAATAGGTGACGGCCCTATTCATGTTACTGGAAAGTTATAAAAAAAATAAATAAGTAGATAATCTTTAGTATAGTAAAATAATCTTACACGCAGAATGGTTCATAGCCTTCTTGCAAACCGCACGAGGTGAAATACTTGAGCATGGTAACATCTTGACCAAAGCACAATTTGGCCTTTTGACCAACGCCTAAAGTGAACGCTGGCACGAAGTTATCCCCTTGGACGTCAGCAAAGGTGGTCTCACCACCTAACGCATCCATCAAGAGTTCGCCGTTCAACGAGAAACCTACACACAAAGTCGTAAATTGAATAAACAATGAATTATGTGTGTGATAATTCATTAGTTCAGGTTAACTGAAGATATCATGCAAGCTAAATCTAAGCTAGGAATAAATATTTCGGGACATCTAAAGTGTGTAGCAAGCAAAATAATTTTTCTATCAGCCAAAGCGATTCTCTGATGTCGATTGTTTGATTAATTTGTTTTTGTAGTTGTTTCATAAGAAAATTGCAAAAAAGCTTATTTTTTCTCTCTAAATTGGCTTACTAATGGTGTGATCGATGAGATCAAGAAAGACGCCAACGACGTCTCCGACGTGCCATTGCTTTCCAAAAGATTCCGCCGAATTGCAATACACTTTTTCTTCCTAAAGTGTTTACATCCACATGGGGAGGAGAAAGAAAAAAGAAAATAATAATAGAAAACGAATAATAGACATACACATAGTAAGTTTAAAACCATGGAAAAGAAGTAACGAAATTGTAAGAGAGGACTTCATGCAATGCTTTTTTGTAGTTTTTTTTTTAATTTTTTGTTTCTTTTACTATTTTGACTCACTAATTGTGCGGTCGGTCAAATCTATAAAGCAACCAACCACGTCCCCAACTTCCCACTTTAACCCATATGCATTACTCTGACTGCCGTGAATTTCACTTCTCTTGAAAAGAAAAAGAAAGAGAAAGAGAGAGAAAAATGGATACTTTTTGTTTTTTCGTTGCTGTTTCGAGATCATCGAATTAAGTGTTATAGAAAAGGTTCTTACATTGTAACCATCAAAAGCCCATGTGTTTTCATCGGAGCCAAGCATGCATCCGGGAGCACAGTCCGCCTTGGCCCAGCCGACTCTCATGGGTCCCGTTGTCAGAATTTCAAATTCAAAGTACCATTTACCAGAACTGACAGCATAGTTCTTTTCCGCTCGATAAGTTCGGAAAGCCGATTGCCTCAACCTTATAGCTTCGGCCAAAAGGGCTGAAATAAATAAAATCATCAAATCAAGATAATTTTATCAAATATTTATAACTCACCATCTTGCTGTTCACCAGTTGGTGGATCAATTATGTAACCGTAAACCAGCAAAGTTCTGACAGTCTCCGAAGCCGTGTCCCTGTTAGCCTTCTTAATGGCATCATCGACTTTACAGTAAGGTACCAAATGTGGGCTGCGGCACAGCTCAGGATCTTCGTTCAGAGCATAAGTCCAACCTTGTTGGATTCTCTCTTTAGCCCAGAGATTGTGGGTGTTCTCGGCCAGTTGATCCACCAGCTCTTCCATTTTCACGTTCAAGTTGATAGCACTCAAATCTAAAGGCGCTGGTTTATATCCGTTAGCCTGCATGAATGGTTCGTTCGGTAAACGAATACTTCTAATCCTTGATGGAGGTTTATCCATAGTTATATAATAACCAAGAGCCAAGATTGTCCTGAAATTCAAAACATATTTTAATATTTATTTACACAATTATTACCAAAGAAATATCGACCGAACTCTTTCCACCCATTACATTAATATTTTCAAGTTATAATAAACAAGTTAACTCACTTCAATGTTTGTACCGCTAATTGCGAATCGTATCGTTTCTCAGCTGGCGGAAGCTTATCGAAAGGCACCAAACATGGATGAATGTGGTTCATATCATCTCTGTATTCGCCCCACATCCATCCGGCTTCGATCTTATTCATAGCCCACATTTCGTGGATGTTCTCTGCTAATTTATCTTTAATTGAATCTATGTAATTGGCCAATGTTATCTATTAAAAAAAAAAACATGGTTAAATGATCCAATTGTGTTAAATCACAAATTTTACCATGGAAGTATCTACGGGATTTGGCACAAACGCAGTGTCGTCTTCGACGACGAGTGGTCCAGCCAATACACATTTGTTCATATTACCAAAATAGAAGCAGGGATCCAAACTGAGCACTTGCTGAGGTAGTAAACTTTCGACTAAAGGAGAGAACTCTTCCGGTGGCATGTACTTCAACCTACCGTGGTCTCCGCCGAGCAAAAAGCGACAACTAAAAGGACAAATAATTTTATAATTATTGTATACATAATTTATTAATATGGTTACCTTAATTTCGAAGAGCAACTAATTACGGGGAAGAACATGCCGTCCAAATTGAAGTTCCTGAAACTACCCTTGACTGGACGTCCATTGAACGTGAAAGAGATTACAGGTACTGTAAGATCTAAGGCACAGCCGACAACATCATCTGCAAAGCAATAATTATAATAAGTTTGCTGTTGATAATTTACAGGATTTCATTACTTTTTCTAATAAAAGGCTCTGATGCTTCCTCCACAACTCTAGTATTTCTGCCACCCATCCAAAGGAATGCGCCATCAAAACCATATGAGTACAAGTCATCACCAACACCGTTTCCGCCCCACTTTTCACCGCCTCCTGGATAAGGTAAGTAGCCTTTCGAGTTAGCCCAACCTATTCTCAAGTGAGGCATCATGTGAGTGGTCTGCTCCAAATGGTCCACAGTTACCTCAAAATACCACTTCTGGTAAATTGCACTACCAGCCACGCGACCAACGAAGATATTAGGCCTAACACTTGCTACATGATCCACCAATTGGGTTTGCAGTAGCAAATTCTGCCCGGGCAATAAGAAATCGGCGATGTTATTCTGCGATCCACGAACGGCCACGCCGTTACCAACACATAGAGAGCATAAGACATCCAGAACTTTCGGATCTCTTCCATGTTTCTCCAATAAAGAAATAATAACTTTGATATGCTCATCCTGGAATTAAATTTCAGTTAAATAATTGATAATAAGGACATTTTTGTATAATCTACCTTCATCATGTTCAAAGCTTCTGGGGAATCAATCAAAACGCAATGGAGTACGTCGAGCATACCGGTACCTTCGCTTGAAGCTTGAGAACCCAAACGCGAGAAAAGCCAATTTAAACGGTTCGAGTTTGCGAATTGTGCGCAATTTGTGTGATTTCCTTTGATTATAGCAGCCAAAAGCTGATATAGGTAACCGGAAATCAATTCCCAATTTTGATCGCCGGCCAAAGCTGCCAAGAAACCTTGGGAGGTAATGACGTTGATCTTGTCGATAGCTTCGAGAATCAAATTGAGAATTCCTTCCTCCTGGAATAAGTCCTGACGGTTTCGCAAAGCCCTAAATCTGTTTTGCTTTTCTTCGTGCTCTGAAATAATCGATTTGTTAACATATTAATTAAGATTATTAAATTGTCATACCCATATCATCTTCGGGCTGAGCGAAATAATTGATTAAGTCTTCCAAGCACATGACCATTTCGTTCAAATTAACGGTAGCGAAGAACAATGAATGTCTTCGATTCATCTGCAGTGTTTCCAAGCCGCTGAAATTTTAATTACTAGAATCGATAGAATTCATGATTAACCGTTGATTACTTACGTTATAAATTGAGTGAAGAGCGAACTGCATTTACGGATGACACGCGCCGTCCTCGATTCTTCCTCCTGACTCCTACTGAAGTCCAAGCCGTCGTCCATCTTTCCTTCTTCATGGAGTACAGCCTGCTTCTCTTCAACCTTGCCGACTCCCTTTTTCTTCGTTTCGTAAGACTATCGACGCACGCGATTAGTTAAGTATTGAACAAGTAAATGATTTTTACCTTGTATGAAAGCCACAAGCCAGTTTCCGAGTGTTGAACGATCACGGTGGAATCACCGTACTTGATGATCGGAGCTCCGATCACCTCAAGATCTTTGTCTTCCATCACCACCTTCTGGTCGTCTTTTTCCTGTCTCAAGCAGAAAGTCGAAAAAGCGGTCGTCGCTTCGTCTCTGATAAACAACAAGAAAATCAGCAAAATCATAACTAACACAATAGTCAATAGTATTACCGGCCTAATAGACAAAGTTCATTGTTTTCATTGACGCTCAAATAACGACCGGTTGTTAAATGCCTGATACGCATTGGATGGAACCAGTTGATGAAACCACCGGTCCATTTGGTGCGCGCCAATTCCAGACGCCACAAAGATCGAGCTTGAGACATAACACTACCTCCTTCATAAATGACGATGCTGAAATATATGTATTTCATAGTTTTGCAATCATCAAAAACGTGATATTGTTTTATTACTTGTGCGCCGGATCTCTGGTCCACGTCGATGGTATTGTTAGGCATTCGTCGCCCCCGTGGAAGAAACGCAGGACGTCTCCGCCGAAAACGTAACCCACGTACTTCATACGGGAAATTCCTGTTCCGTAGGGCTGGACAGACCAATGGGTTACGTGGAAGCTGGCATTCACGATTGACAACTCGTTTTCTTTCGTTGTATGCTACAAAAGGTAAACATTAATAAGTTCACAAGTTTTTCATCCATCAGTGTAAATATATAATATATAACATCTAACTGTTACATTAATTCCCAATTACAACACAGATGTCATCATCTGATTATTTTAGAAATCATAGGCAACTTGTTTTTCCGATGCCATATAAAATTATACTTGTTTGAATTACTAAAATGGTCACTTACCAAGTATCTTTCAGTTGCCACGGAAACAAGAATAAGATCATCTCCGACGCGAATCTTTTCACCTTCAGATCTGCAATGTTTTGTGGTTTTTAAGACTCGTATTGCTTTAATTAGATTAAATTATATACCTTTGTTTGCTAGCAGGATGGACGGTCCACCAACAGGCCTCACCTTGGCTGTGTTCTTGTAAGCCGACATCGAAGGCCAACTTATCATTACTAGAGCTTGTTGAAAGACATGCCAAGTACTGAAAACCGAGACACAACAAAAATACAGTCACTCTGATTTTTTGGCACGGATCTTGTGCGAAACAAAGCGCATAATCAAAGCCGGCCGGCCGCCGTTGCCAAATAGAATACTAAAAACGTTACATTCCCATGAAAATACTAATGATTGCGAGTGCTTTCTGATTTTATTTTTTTCTTTGTATTTAACTATAAAAAGTCAGAGTTGCGAGTGTACTTGTGTGTATGTATCTCTGACGCTCCGACCTTTTCCTACCAAGCGTTTGCAGATTATCTACTTAACTATTTACCTGATTAATTAGCAACTTAGCCACATTAAAGAGGGGAAATAAATACATCAATTAATCAAAGATATCAAGGTTACATATGGAAGAAGAGAGGTTTTTTTTTTGTGAATTGCGAGAAATCGTTTGTTTGTTTATATGAGAGAGAAGAAGGAAACTTAAGACGCTAAAGATTTTCACATACCATATCACTGTTCTGGTGGCGCAACAGAATCGCGTTACCGTACAGAAGAGTACGGTGCCCTGATCCCGGACCTTTTCCCTACAAAAACAAAACACACAAAACGTAAACTTTAGATACAATTACAAGGAATTACATTACAACAATTCCTAAAAGAACTACATTTACCGATAAACAAATTTTGTTTTCTACCTATTTTGTTTAGGAATTGTTTTAATAAACACCAACCCCCTGCAATTCAGATCTCACTTGATTCTAACTTTAACTATCTCAATTTATTATTAAGATGAATAACATTTAGATTAATTATGGATATTCCATAAATCATCTAATATACATGAGAATTGGAGGTGTGGTGAATTACAGGGTCGAAACCAAAAAAAAAAATATAAAAACTTCAGCCAATTGAATGAACTAAAATCGATCTACAAATAAAATGTATACAACAAAAGTATGTTTTAATCTACGGAAGCAAATGTTCGTTGTTGTGGTCACTGTTAAATTGTTAAGTTAATAATGCAGTTAGTTAACGAAATGATATGAAAGTATAAAAAAAAAGCACAACATCAAGACTACTCTTTTGATTTTTTTTTGTTTAATTATTCTGAGGGGCTACTTGGTTAATCTCGTGTTATTGACTAATGTATACGGAAAACATTTTAGTAAAAATTTTGAATACCGAAGAACGTTCACGTTTCGGTTACTTACTAATCTATCTTGACCCTGAAATTAGAACGAGCGGATAAGACAAGGGGGCATGAAAAAGAGAAAAAAACAAATGCGAATAGACAATAATAAATAATAATAACAAACAAAAAATTGATTCAAAAATAATTTACAAAGTATGAGCGATTTGAGGGTTTGAATGATCGATAGGTGTATTTTGTGTGAAGAAAGACTTACAGTTTCGCTGCCCGCCGCAGTCACCAATTCCTGCAAGGCCCTCACCGAGAGGGCCTGCTCGATTACGAAGACGCATTGCGATAGATCCGGAGGTATGTTCTACAAAATAAATAGTGCCCTTTGTGTCTACGGATGAACTTTTTTGTTGTTGTTAAAGGTTTACCTTATCGGCGATATTCTCCAAAAAGCAATGTCTGTTGCCGAAACCCTCAGCTGCTAAGCACACTCTCTCCCCCGTGGCCGTGCACGAAAGACAGACCATGTCTTCCTGAAAAACCATAACATACGTATGTTGTTCAATTGATTTTGCGAAAACTGAATGTGCGTTTATTACCGTGCGTAAGAACGAGACATCATCCTGCTCCGATCGCCCCTCGGCTTCCGCCATCCTGGGGCTCTAATCCTGCTCTATAAACAAAACAACCCCCATTTGTGGTTAAATCGCGTTTCGCGTTAAAACATTCAGCAGCAACAGGGTTGCAGGGACTCAGGGGGGTGAACGTCAACGAATAGAGAGAGAAAGAGAGCGCAGAATCTGTTAGAGTTTGGGGGGAAAATGCACGACCAAACCCCGAATTCCCTCACGAACTCGCGACTCTATCTCGCGCCTCCGCATTGATTTGCAACACGCATGCAAACAGAAGTAGCACCCCCCAAACCATCAAGATTAAATGACAATCAATAATGTGTCGCATGCATTATTCAACCGCACCAACAATACGGATTAACGAAACACATTCATTTCCATGGCAAAGATGGATACAATAAAGACAAACAAAAGTCTTCAGACCAATTCCAGCTGATTATTCCGCCCCAGCTTCCGCGTATTTATAAATAACCACGAACATATTACCCAATACGTACGGGAAAATGCGATCAGCGCAACCCCTTACCGTTTCCTGTATCGATCGCTACGTCGTCGCTCGGTCGATCATCAAAACTTTCAAAATTCGATAATTCAATATAATTCCACGTGAATCAGACCTTCTCTTCTCCTCGCCTTTTTTTCCCTTTACACACACAGCCTCAATTTCAGTTTCGTGGAGTCGAACTGAAAATCTCACTGTTTCTATTTATAATTTGAGAGCTGTGTTGGAGTTAGTATTTTTAGGCCGTCCGGCTTGAGTAAATTTAGACATTTTCCGACTCCTACGAGACTATACTACCTGTGGAGCAAAGCAGGCGGCATTCCTTTTTATATTAGTTTTTTGTGTGGTTTTCCTCGCTTTTCTTGGCTTTGATCTCATATCGCTCAATTTATATTTTTGCTCAGTGCCAAATTATAAATACTCATCAATATATCAATATTATCGATGCGTCTCCATAGTGGAAGAAGACTTGGATTAGATAAGCAACATTTAAATTGTTCTTCTTTTCAAATTTTCAAATTGTACCTTATCTCTGTTATCTTATTTTTTTTATATTATTAGTATATGCAACCAAACTTACGACGCAAAATTTAAATTTGAAACTCTGTGCGCATCACAAAATACAAATTTTTAATTTAATAGAATTACTTACCATCTATTTCTACTAACTATTCAATCAATTATATCACTCTTATCAGTTAAAAGATGCATTGATTTGACCTTAAGCTATTTACATACTTTTAAAATAAACCTTTATTGTTTTTATAGATACGTTTTCCAACGAAACATTGCAGACCATTCTTTTCGATTGAGTAAAATCTCTATAATTTATATATTATATAAAGGTTAGGTTAACAGCAATAACCAGTTAAGATTACCTATGTTTCTTCTCAAAAAACTTCAAACAATTGCCCAAATTTAATTTATATTACTTCTTCACATTTCACTTTTTTGAAAATAAACAATATCAAAATATTGTTATTAAACAATTGAAACACAATAAGTAAGAGCAGAAACAATCCAAAACTATCCAGATCTTTTGAATTATTTATAATATGTTTGTTCCAATTTAAAATAAAAGTTATTTTATAACGTAAACATGAATAATTTAATTATATAAATGAATATTATATAATAATCGATTTTTCTGTATTATACCATTGAAAACGAAGTAATTCAGCTTTGGTAATAATTTATAAAGTTTTACGACAACTTTGAAAAATGCTTTCTAAAATATGTTTAAGTTCGTAATTCAATATGAAAATCAAATATCATTATAGAACTAGTAGCACAGTATAAAACTATTTGTAAAGTAAATAATTTTTCTTCTTTAGTGTAAAATTTCAAATATAAGAGAGTAGACCACCAAACATACACGAAGTAAATAGTTCTATTTGGATTATTGAAGATTTTATTAAAATCCTTTTTAAGGTGAAAACTTGAGTACTATATCGTAATTAAATTAGATGAAATAGATTGATAAATTTGTATTATTTGAAATTGCATAAGCAGTGTTAAATTATGAATCATATTGGAGGTAGTTCAAACGACTGGAATCCCATCTGACAAGTAATGAATTTTGGTATGACTGCGGGGTCAGTAAAAGCAATATGTCCGACTAAATAGTCTAGCTACTGTCAAATTCACGTAAACATAATTGAAAATTAATGGAAAACATTTAATTGATGAACATGTAAAAGGGAATTGAGGACTCTGAAGATGGCTCAAGGCGTACTGAGCTCGGACATATCGAGGAGGAATCCTCAGGACGAGTACGAACTCATACAAAGGATTGGGAGTGGAACTTATGGAGATGTCTATAAAGTAATTCCCATCGAAAATTAACCCCCAACCTGTGAAGGGTGTACAACGAAAAACTAATTCTAATTATTGTCTGTCTTTGCAGGCCAAGAGGTTATCCACCAATGATTTGGCGGCCATCAAAGTCATCAAGCTTGAGGCTGGTATGTTTCATAATACAAGTTTTTTTTTTCATTCTTGCATATATACATTCATATACACACAAATATCTATATACATGCTCTTCCTAAACCACTTTTCCAATTAGGTGATGATTTCCAAATCATCCAACAAGAGATTCTGATGATGAAAGACTGCAGACACTCAAATATTATAGCTTATTATGGTAGTTATTTACGCAAAGACAAACTATGGATTTGTATGGAGTACTGTGGTGGAGGTTCACTGCAAGACATATATCACAGTGAGTTGTTGTTCTGCTCATTGTATTAGAATCATTGAATCATTTGTTTGTTTTATTCTTTAGTTACTGGACCCTTAACCGAACAGCAGATAGCTTATATGTGTCGAGAGACCCTGTTAGGTCTATCTTATCTACATATGATGGGGAAGATGCACAGGGACATTAAGGGCGCTAATATCCTCTTGACAGAATGCGGGGACGTGAAATTGGCGGACTTTGGCGTGTCCGCCCAGATCACTGCAACCATTAACAAGAGAAAATCCTTCATTGGAACACCATATTGGATGGCCCCAGAGGTATGTGCATTTTGACCTAAGCCTGATAACAGTATCTCTCACAGTTTGGATGATTTCAACCCAGAAATTACAATGGGCTATAGATTAGGTGATATCTGTTAAGTGATTTGATTTGTTGTTTAATACAATAAAATCATAATAAGAAATATAAATACAATGGCTTATTGTAATATGCTTTATCTATTAAATACTTCTTACTAAGAAGAAAGAAATCCAATTGGATTGAGTAAATTGAAATAGAGTTTACAGATTGACAATGATTAAATTGGTCTATGATGGCTTTCAGGTAGCTGCTGTGGAAAGGAAGGGTGGTTACAATCAGCTCTGCGATATTTGGGCGATCGGAATAACTGCAATCGAATTGGCCGAGCTGCAACCACCTATGTTCGATCTGCATCCGATGCGGGCGCTTTTCCTAATGTCCAAGAGTGGTTTTAAGCCGCCCACGCTCAAAGATAGAGACAAATGGTAATTTTTCGTAGCCCACCTACTCATTCGTACCGCTAAATTACAATTAAATTGATTCGACGATCTTCCGTTGCAGGAGCGGAACGTTCCATAATTTCGTCAAGGCCGCGCTCACGAAGAATCCCAAGAAGAGACCAAATGCCGAGAAACTTCTGCAGGTTTATTCATTGATCCCTATTGTAGTATTTTTTGGGCGTGTTTTAACTTGCTTGTAATGTGTTCCAGCATCCGTTTTTTGGGACCGGGATGAATAAGCGACTCGCAACAGAACTGCTCCAAAAAGTGAATAATCCATCACACATGTTTAGTTATATGGAACCAGACGAGGACGGGGTTAGTGCATTTCGTTAGTACTGAATCATTTACAGAATTTATATAAGCAATTGTTTCGTTGCAGTCCGTTCCGAATGTACCGCAACGCATTGCATCACGCCTCACGACCCGCCCTAAAGGAAGAGTACTGACGCCTTCCTCGGATATAGAATGCATCGATGAGGCTAATAATACTTTACACAATAGGCCAGGTATGGCAAACATATCTTCTGCAATCGATACTGGGCGAAATCACGCGACATCGTGTCTTTCAGCAGGTCCTTCAAGTGATATTCCAGATGAGAGCACCAAAGCATTTGACATTATGGACATCATGAACAATGTGACGTCCGTTCACAAATGCATGGAGCACCAGAACCAAAGATGCGGCATTGGCACGGCCTTCGATTCCCTGAACAGAGAAAAGTAAGTGATCCCAGCATCTCTTCGGTCGATATATTTGGTTGATTTCTATTATTTTATTTATTTATTTTTTGTTCTGCATTTCTTTTTTTTTTTGGGATCCGCTTTCATATGAATTTGGATGCTGGAAATGTTACACATACTACTTTATTTTTTTTTGTTACCTCCCGAGTTTTGTGACCGGATGGTTTAACAGTATTTGTTTCTTCTTTATTTTTTGAAAGCGAGGAGAGGCGTGCAATTACCGGCTCACAAATTTTGAAAATGTCCTTAAGGTAGTTTTGAATTTTTTGCGTGGGATTTGAGATATATACTAGCTAATTTCAGATGGTCGCACTGAATTTTACACGTTTCTGTCACATTTCAATTTGCTAAAAAATCATTTGTCCTAAATGAAATCTTTCAAGAGTGTTAAATTAAGATTTCAATTTTGGAATCTACAAAACGTTGAAAGCATATGCGATGTGACAAAAACATGTTTAACAGTGTTATTAACAATTCATATAAAAAATAAATTAAACAAAGATGCTTTCCTCCTCAGACCCAAATTAACAGTAAAACCAAAATTTCCGAATCATTCATTAGCGTCATAATCAATCGCGGAGTTATTAAAAATTAATTAAAATCACGTCACGTACAATTGTTATGGATTCATTAAGTTTGGTGTAATACTTATTTCGATCGTGTTTGCATGCGATTAATTATTGAATTGCGAGTGTATTATTTTGGTGTTCTGCACAAATTTTGCATATTATTATTATTTTGACCGCCAACAAATTAATATCTACATAAATTTATAATCAATCGCTATAACCAGGCAAAATTAATTCCTTTCTTTTTTTTAATATTGTGTGTGTGTATTGTTTCTTTTCGATTTTGTTTTGATCAGTAGCCGTGAGCTTTGTTTAGTTGTTTTATTTTTTTTACATTTATTTAATTCATTAATTGCATTAACAATTAATCGCTTATATGCAGAGTATTCCTTATGAGACTAAGTGTATTTTGATATTAACGAATTAGAAAGCGAAGCTTTGCAATTTTCTGGAGACACTTAACGAATGCTCTGAATATATATTTATACAGTGGGTGATCGGTTAGCGAACATTTTTATGAAAGACTTATATGTACGGAAAACGAACAATTTGCTTAGCCAACATCGTATTGTCGTTAACCGAACACCCGCTGTATACCTTTACACACACATGTATATCCCGTTACTATAATTTTGATTATTGTTGTTTTGTTTATGTTCTGTTTATTATTTTTTATTTTCATTTATTTTCAACTTTTGTATAGGAGTCTCTTGCAGTACATAGACGAAGAGCTAATGCTGAGGTAATTTGAATCAGTTGAAACACTTTCTACGAAAAGTAAAGAATTTTTAATTTAAATTACTAATTACTAGCAGTACTAACAGCAACAAGCTTCAGATTATACCCTCTTTATTTGATGATCTCTTTATCTTTTTTTTACTTTACCCTCGTTCTATTTATTATTATTATTTTGTTGTTGGTAATTGCACTGAATGTACCTTTATTTGTTTCTTTGTTGTTGATTTGCTTTTTTCTGTTTTTTTTTGGTGCTTTGTATACACAAACATACATATATATATATATACAACACATCGGGGAAGGAATGTGGTTATTTATTTTGTTAATTTGGAAACTATTATTTAGCGAAACAGTAGCTTTTGAGACGTGTGAAACTTTTTTTTGTTTGTTTGTTTTTTTTCTGTTTGATTCCCGATTTTTTAGGGGAGCCTACAAATATCAGCCTAGTGATTCGTATACACAGCAGTAAGTTGAACTTTAATACCAAATAATTTTCTTCTTCTGTTATTTTTTTTTCTACTTTTGTTTCTCTGGTCCAGTCCGGTACGCGCAATTGTTTTCCCCCTTTTTTGTCTCTCACTCGTCCCACTGTAATCACATTCACACTTGTGTAGTTCTTGTCTATTCACTCACTCGCTCGTCTCGAGATGACTTTGTTCTGTAATTTTACTCTTCGTGCTCTAATCCATCCAACTAACTTAACTATACTACAACTTGTTGTTATTATTATTGTTTATTTTTTAATTAACTTTTGTTACTTTTATTTCGTAAATTTGTCAATTGATTGGTGTTTTTGTTTTTGCGTAACAAGTTTTTAATTTGTGTTTTTTTGTTCTGTTTCTTTTTTTTTTCTCTCTTTCTTTCTGCTTTGCTTCCTCCTCTCTCGGATGATGCGATTCTTGTAGGGCGACGCTGCCGGTGCAGGATAGCGAGGCAAGTTTGCATGGAAAGTGCGACGTGCACTCGATTCTTTCTAGTCCAACCAGTGATAGCGCGATCAACGGGTCGCCCAGACGGCACTCCTCCGTCGACGAGATCTTCGAGCTGGTGAACAACATGAGTCTGAACGGGCAGAGGCAGCGATCGCTGAGCGACAGCGGTAGAACGGAGAAAACCATCAACGGCGCCGAGACCGACGACATCCATGACACGCACGACACCAGCGTCCCCGATTTGGTGGGATGTCCGCCGGTGCCGCCCAGGAAGCATAGGAGGAGACACACTCCGCCACGCCCACCTAGTAACGGGTTACCGCCCACTCCCAAGGTGCACATGGGAGCGTGCTTTTCCAAGGTAATTCTTTTCGTCATCATTCGTAGTCGTGAAATCGATATTTCATTTATGCATTGATATGTAGGCATTCAATGGATGTCCGCTGAGGATTCATTGCACCGCCTCCTGGATACACCCGGAGACCAGAGACCAACATATCTTGATCGGCGCCGAGGAGGGCATCTACAACTTGAACCTGAACGAGTTGCACGAAACTTGCATCGACCAATTGTACAACAGGCGGACCGTGTGGATGTACGTGATCAAGGATGTCCTCATGACATTGTCCGGTAATATGTTAACATCCTCTCATTTGCGCTATACGATTTAATTGGTTGGAACGATATTAGATCTGTCAATATGCAAATGCTTATATTATATTATAACTATTCTTTTTTTAGGAAAAACTCCGCAGCTATACAGACATGACCTCCTGGCTTTGCAGAGCAAGCAGTCGCACCGCTTCAGTCTACACATGACCAAAATTCCGGAGAGGCTGGTGCCGCGGAAGTTCGCACTCACGACTCGTGTTCCGGACACGAAGTTCACGCAGAAGTGCTGCGTAGCCCGAAATCCTTACAACGGTTACAAGTACCTCTGCGGAGCAACGAACGGTAGCATCTACTTAATGCAGTGGTACGACCCACTCAACAAGTTCATGCTTCTCAAGGTAATATAAAATTGCACATTTTTACATCGAATTCCGTTTGTTTATTTTTGTTTTGTCGCAGAACGTCGAGTGCTCGTTCAATTCCACCCTGCACGTCTTCGAGATGATCATCACGCCGGAATTGGAATACCCAATGGTGTGCATCTCGGTGAAGCAGGCGTATCAGCAGAATAGGTACAAGCTAGACTTGATCAACATGAACTCAGGTGAGCATCTGTTCATTTAGTATTCCTTAAATAATATTCAAGTATTTGGTAATTTTAATAAGCACAATATTGATAAAGTTTGCAGGTTGTAATTAAGTGTGTTTTATTGCAGGGGCGAACTGGTTTCATTCCGATGAGCTGCAGGATATGGACGGCACCGCAACGGTGATCCCGAAACGGGAGAACCTGAACATCGTCTGCGTGCGGCAGATCGAGAAAGATTCGATGCTGGTCTGCTATGATAACGTTGTGAAGATCGTCACGTTGCAAGGGAAGCTGCGCGCCGACAAGAAGCAAGTTTCCGAACTGATATTCGACTTTAATATAGATAGCATAAGTACGTTCGCACACCATCCACTTTATCCTCGTCATTCAGTCATCTTTTTGGCCCACAGTTGTTTTACCGGATAGCGTTTTGGCATTCCACAAGCACGGGGTGCAAGGTAGATCCTTCAAGAACGGCGATATCACGCAAGAGATCACCGACAGCTCTAGGACATACAAATTATTAGGATGCGATAAGTAAGTTCTCTTGTGACCGTTTATGATTCGGTGATGAGTCTTTTATCTTGCAGAGTTGTGATGTTGGAAAGCAATTTACTGCGGACGGGAACCTTAACGCAGGAGGAGGGCCACGACCTGTACATTCTGGCCGGTCACGAGGCTAGTTACTAAAACCACTTGAAACAAGGAATTTTAATCCATAGTAATGTATAATAATTGATTCAAGAGCGACATTCGCATCACGTGCATCTAATTATTTCATTTACCACAAAGATAATCAATTTACCAATCTAAATTCACAACTTACTCAGATCGTGTTTGCATCTACTCTTAATAATCAGTTACTTTATTACTGAGATATATTGATTAGCAGATTAAATATATAAAATGCGCGTGTAGTGAGTGCTTCGACTAAACATAGTATGAGCAACTAATTAAACTGTTATTGAAATTGCAGGCCTGGATTTGGACGTAACACGAAATGCTCAGATGGGTAACAGACAAAAAAAACCTCCGCTTTATTCGCTTTAGTCTCGATTTCTTTCTTTTTTATGGTATAAACTAGCGGAAGAAAGGAAAAAAACCACGAGAAACAGAAAAAAAAACAATGACGTATATTAAAACAAAACACTTAGTTCTTAGAGGAAAACTAAATAAAAGAAAAAGAAAACAAACGAGGATAAGATTATACGTATATCTCGATGATATGATGATCACATAGATTTAAAAAGAAGAAGTAAAAAAAAAGAAAGTACCTAATTAACGTTTTCTTTAATGATTGATATACCTCAAGATGAAGAAGAAACAAATATTTTCGATTAGATTTCGATTTGAAACAAAAAAAAAAGTAAATAATTAAATAAAGATATAATTCTATTCAGAGAAAGAGAGATCACAGAGCTATTTAAGAGAGAGAGAGAGAAGGAAAAATGGAAACAAAAAGAAATTATTAAAAATATATTCTGCATGGAAATATTTTTAGATAAAACAAAATAATAAATAAATAAACAATGTAAGTAATGATACAAAATTATTATATATGATTCGGGGGGAATTTTGAGAATTTGCGAAGAAGATGGAGACACCACAACACAAATACACACAAAATATTAAAAAAAAATAATAGTAAGAAGCCGAAGTATTTTAAAGACGTATTATGGATCACTCGTGTTTATTATTAATATTGTTTTATTTTTAATTATTACGATTTTAATCACCAAAATGCGATTTGGCAATTGTTACTGCGCGTACTCATTTACTGTTTACTATATTTTTTTTTTAATTGTAACTGTTTTATTCTTACGTAATAATAAGGTTTAAGTCATTTTCATCGTCTGTTGTTAATTTATTAATATCTCTTTTTTTATATGTGTATTATTATTATTATATTTTTCTTGTTAACTTATTTTCTTGCGAAGCGTTCAGTGAGTTGGGTGGTCTGTAATAAACTGAAGATTTTTTCTTTCTACGTGCGATAAAAATTTTCTTCCGCGCACTTTTCTTGGGAACGGGGAGACGCGTTTTCGCTTCTATTAATTTTTCCTTGGATTCTATCAACATTCGTTGAAGGAAGAATCGATGGAAGGAAGGAGGCGGGCGAACGGAGAAAGTGAGAGAAAAGATTATCCAGTGTTTTTTTTTCTTATATTGTGTACATATTGTAAATTGTTCAATAAATACCAAAAAAAAAATAAATAATATACAACTTACATACAAGCAAAGGATTCTAGATTGTAAACGTAGTCGTGGATGTTTTTGTGATGATTGACATTTGTTTAATTTCTTTTTGTTGATGGAGAAGATCGAAATAGCAGTGGACGTGACCAAGGATGTGCTTTTTTTTTTCAAAATTGTTTTCGTGATTATATTTTTTTCATTAGTATTGTGATGATGTAGAACGTCGAGTTTGAATTTCGTTGATTTTCGAATTGTATCGCAAAAGGGAATAAATAATTATTACAAATTGGGAACAGTATTTATTTGTTTATCTTTATAAGTCAAATCCCATGTTTGAGATCGCTGCAATTTCTGTGTCTACTGCAAACTTGGTAGACACTGCTTTTTCTAAGCTTAAAAAAAAAGTTTCTTCAAGTTTGATATTAAATGACAAATAATATAAATATAGCAGTATACACGTTTTAAAGAGTGAACATTTAGCTTTAATTTGGTTGCTCAAATATTAATTTGTCGCCAATACTTTTCGAGATATAATAAGAAAAATAAACTACTTTTTTGAAGATATCTTTAGGAATTTTTCGAAATCAAAATTGATAGATTGTTACATATTGTTATTTATTTATATATATAATACAGAGTCAAACAGCGCTAGTAACAGCTGGTAAAGTATATTGTTTTAACATCGCAAGAGTGTCCACCGATTGGTGAAATTCGTCGAGGGCTATAAATCTTTATTTGTTTTTTTAAATATCAACAGAATTGCTATAATACATAATAAATAAAATTGGAATGCAAAGGAACGATTGTCGAATTCGGTCTAGCTGTTATCCTTAAGCACGTCCTTCAGGATTGAACTGGAATTCCTGCTCTGTCCGAAGTCTGCGAACGTCGGCAAAACGACCTCGTTGAGCAGCAACGGTTGCGGCGATTTCCTCTTGGCACCGCCGTTCTCCTCCTTTCCTACCGATTCCGAAGAGCTCTCCAGAAGATTGGGCAGAATCCTCGGCTTGGACTCGGCCTCGAGGAACTTGACGAAGGCCTGCGAGAGGCTCTCCTGCGTCATGGCCTGTCCTTGCGGATGCAGAAGCGACCCGAACCACGAATGCTGCTGGTTCCTGTTCAGGTTCACCTTCTCTATATCCTGCTGATTGAAGTCCAGCACGGTGGAGATGATCTTCAAGATCTGATTCTGATCCTTGCTCAGATTGTTGTTGCTGCTGACCAAACCGATGATCAGATTCTTGATGAGCATCTTGTCCACCTTCCCGTCCGTCTGGTTCGACAATTTGCTGCATTTATCCTCGGATCTGGTCAAATCGCTTTGCAATTTTGCAACTGGTGTTCACGATGACGACGAAGAAAAACGGGAGGAACAGAAACGAAAACAGAAACAAAATAAATTCAATTAGTAAAAGCGCATCTGATATTGGGCTTCGACTGTTAAAGACAATGTTCCAGTAACGATTATAACACAGAAATACTTGCAAAATACTTGTTTTTTTTTTTGTGGTGTATGCTTGAAGGGGTAATTCGGGCCCGATGCAATCAAACAGCAGGATGCAAGTGTTACACAGATACAGGCATACCGAAAAACCAGTACCTGATGTAATACTCAAACCCTAACAATTTGGCATGCTCTAAAAAAAATAACACATCCAATCATGCTTCTAAAAAAAAACGGTTAAAGTAATGTTAAATGTATAAATAAATGGAAACAAATCCATGCTGCCAAACGAAACAGTATAAAATCATAAATAAAAAGCTATAACAGATAATATAAAGCTACTTCATAATAAAAAGAAAATATGTTTTAAAGCGGTTACGCATCACACTAAACTTATCAAGTAATTTGACAAGTATGAGACAATTGACAATTTGCGAAAGTTAATAAACTGATAAGTAACGTGTAATGCTAAACCGCCTTCAGATAGACCTCATGTCTTCTTGTGATAGACTTCGGTGTGAAGCTTTCAATAAATTAATTACAAGCTATTTAGAGAAGCTATTTGAAACGAGCGTGGGATTATAGTGCGTGTTTTTTTCTTTATTATTAGCAGCAGCATCTTTATAGTTTTGGTATTGTGCGTAAAGAAATATCTACGGTGCGGCGGGGCAACGGTCGGTGCGGTGCATCAAATCAAAGAGGTAGTAGGTACAAAAAGAACGGTGTTACAAGAACTGCATTTTTTGTATCCCACTTAGTAACCTGAGGTGGCTTAATAGTCCTCACCGTTACCAACTGAGATTAAGAAAACACAGCCAATGTGCGAGGATAATTGAGTTATTAAATAAATATGTAATAAAGCGTGTGCTGAAAAAATAATATAAACAAGCAAAAATGGAGAAAACAATATATAACATAAAAGAAAACATGATCGATAAAATTGAGTTACATAGTAGCTTATATATTAAAGCCAATTTGTATTGAATTAATTTGGCTTTAATATTTACATCGAATTGTAAAACGAAAGAAGATTTATCTCAAGAAACATTCAGATCTATCCTAAATAAAATTATTGCATTCTAACTGCGTCAATTAAACATTAACTTAAGTTGGCGATAAATCTAAATTAAACTTAAACATGACTTAATACTAATGAAATATTAGAAAACCAGTTTCATAATTTAATTATGTCACTTTTATGCAAAATATTATGAAACAGGCTGTAAATCATACAATGTTAACTAATGTTAATATATAAACAAATACTACTATAAATGTATATAATTCAACTATCTATACATTACATATTTGATTTTCAAAGTAATAAATACATGCGGCACACTATTTCTAGTGAATTTGCAAGCTTAAATTTTAAAATTAAAATCAATAATAATTGTATATGGAATATGACAAAAATTGTGTGTGTGAAAAGAATGTGGTCTGTATGTCTGAACGTTGAAATACCAGCAGAAACTCTGGGACGAGTTCAGAAATACCCCAGAATTACCAGCTGATATTGTACTTTCAGACATAAAACGAATTACTTTAAGAAAAATAAATACAAAACAAAAAGAACATTTTTTTTTGTTGGGACTGAACATGCAAATGAAATCGGAAACGTTCTCAAGTCTCGACTCACCTTCTTCCTTCATCTGAACCACCTGCTTCTTGGAAGCCTCCATCTGATCGCTCAATCGCACCGCCGCCATCAATCCCTCCTTGCTCTCCTCCAGCTGCAGCCGAAGCTCGCCGATCTCCTGCCTCAAAATGTCCTGGACCTTCTTCTCGCTGGTGATCTGCCTTCGGATGCGTTCGGTCTCATCGAAAATATCCTTTTCCTTTTCTGAAAATTGCATTTAAAAAATAAATACTTCGTAGACATTTTCAACTTTAAGTTAGATTTATAGTTACCTCGTTGGAATTGCTGCAGGACGCTCTGCAAATTAACAACGGCCGCCGATTGCCTTGAGACTTGATCCTCGTAATCGTCAACCTTTCTCTTGAAATCATCCCTCTGATTTGTGACTAGTTGTAATTGCGTCTGCAACGTCTCGACCTGCTGATTCGCCCTAATATTCACGGAGGTGTACCTATCGCTGGAATGCCTTTCCCTCTCCTCGACATCTCTTAATTTCGCCTGCATCTCTTCACATTTCAACTCAGCGACTTGCACCTCCTTCGTGTACGTATCCTCGATGGTCAGCAAATGTTCCCGAAGACTATCAAGTTTCTTCTGCAACCCAATTTCCCGCTCGGACCACTCCGTCGTGATCTTCTGTGCGTTAGATTGCTCCTGCAGCAGATTCTCGGCCAGACGGGCGCATTTGTCCCTCAGAAAACCGTTCTGCTCTGCCAGCTTCTCGTTCTCCTCGTTCCTCTCCAGCTGCTTGCACTTTTCCGTCTCCGCCGCCAGCAACTGGTGCAACCTCTGGATCTCTCCGTGGTAGTTAACGTTCTCCTGATGCTTCTCCTGAATCAGCAGAATCATCTGATTTCTGTTCTCGGTAAGTTCGACTAGTTGGGCTTGCAGCTGCTCGCACTGTTTGGCATCCTCTAACGGCTTATTGTTTTCGGCCACGCTGCTCTTGAAGTTTTCGAAATCCGCCTGGATCTGATCTTTCTGCGCATTCGAGGCTTCCAATTGCAGACGCAATTCCTCACCAGATGCGGAAAGATTCTCTTCTAGCTCCATGACCGCACGCTGTAGCTGATTTCTCTCCTCCAACAGAATATTCTTCTCGGCGATGATCTCCTGCACGTTACTCGAAATCTCCTTCAAGTTCTGATTCTCTTCGTCGGATTTGGAAAGCTTCTCTTTGTAAACTTCGATATTTGCGTTCAGCTCTTGGACGTTGCCTGTAATTTTTTGATTTGCCGCTTGCATGTTACCAAATTCCTTCAGCAACGTATCGTGCTGCAACTTTAAACTAGTTTCTGCCATTTTCGTACCTTGCAATTTTTCGATCAGCGTCAATCGCTCGGCGTCCTTCTGCTCCATGTTATCCAATTCGGTAGTCAACTCCTGCTTCAAATCGTCCACCTCCTTTTGTAGCAGCTCGTTCTTCGTCTCAAAGTCTACATTCAATTCTTCAAGTTTCTTGTTCTTCTTCGATAAATCCTCGATGGCCGTCGTCAGATTTTCAATCTCTTCCTTGAGAGTTTCCATGTTGATGATCTGCTCCGCATATTTATATTCGGTGTTTTCGAATTCGATCTTGATTTGATCAACAGTCGAATTTAAATTTTCTTTCTCGTGGAAGCAGTCCACGTAGGTAGATTTCATATCTTCTAGGTTGTGCATTAAACCCTCTTTGACGTTCTCCAGTTCCTTGTAATTCGTTTTCAAGCGTTCATACTTGTTCTTGACGTCATCGCTCGGGATGTTCTCCAGCTCTTTGATCCTCTCGTTCGCCGCATCCAATTGATTTTCTAAAAGCAAGAGATTCTCTTCGTTGGTTTCGGGGATAGACTGAAGGTTTCCCGATTCCTCCACGCGCTGGATGAGCATCTCATTGTTCTTTATCAAATCGTTGCACTCTTCCTCGTAATGCTTGAGATCCTGATCCTTCAAATGGATTTCATCGCTGAGTTTACGGTTTTCCGAGAGCAACCTTTGCAATTCTTCGTCCATTTTCTTGGTGGCCGTTTGGAAAGCAGAGGAATCGCGCTTAAGACTTGCATACTCTTCGAGGATTCGTTTAAGAGTTACCGTAAAGTTGCTTACATCTAAAGTTAGGCCGGCTTCGCTCTGGACGAGTTCCTGAATGGCGTTGAATTTCTCTTGGAACTTGTTCAATCTTCCGATCTCCTTTTCGTATGCGCTCACTTTCTTCTCGTACTTCTCCAGAATCCTTTCCAATTTCAAATAATCTTCCGAATGGATTTGGCTGCGGCTTTTGTAGTCCTCGAACTGTTGTTCAACCTCCAAAAGTTTAACCGCAATTTGTTTGCAGCCATCACCGCAAATGCTTCCTTCTCCTCCTTCCGCTTCCGAATCCTTTGCCTCCAATTCGATTAATTTACTAGTCAACTCCGCTACTTTCTCCTTATCGGCTTCGGCTTCAAGCTTGGAAATTTTCCGTTGGTTTTCATCGTTGATTTTCTGGAGAAACTCGTTCTTCCTTCGCAATTCGTCTACGTCACCACAGAGCTTCGTATTGTGCGCCTGAAGCTCATCCTTGATGGTAACCAGTTTATCTGTTGTCTGCTGACAGTCCTGATCCAACTGCTCCAAACTGCTAACTAAATCCCTTTTTTCAACCTCCAACTCTTCGATTCTCCTTCTCAGCCTCTCCACGTCCTCAGTCGCGCTTTCCACTCTGACCTCCTCCTGCGTTTCCCAGCCCCAGCCATCTTCGTTTGTTTCGTTAGTCTAGAATTAAAAATAATAAATTAATTGAAATATTACAACAACAACAAATGGAAACAAAACACTTTGCAGCTAGGCCACGTAGATTATTGCTTTATCGTGGCAGGCTTGAAAGCACAACTAGTTTATTGTTCGTTTAAAGTTTTCGAAGTAAGTGATAAGTCGCGCATTTTTTAGTGAGCACAAACTGTAATTTATGCGTTGATATACATACAGTTTGCCCCATTTGCATACTACATATTTATATTGCTCGACGAACGACCGAGACGACACCAAAGAGCGTACACCAAAATCCCAAATATCCACACGAATATTATTATTACTACCAGCGTTCTTTTTCTTCGCCCATCGTTGAAACGAGAAAAATAGAGATAGAGAGAATTCGAATGGAAGAAAAATAAAATCGTTACTCGAAAACGTTATTTGTTTGCTCTCTCACTGATTCGTAAGTCCAATATTTGCCTTTCCTAGAAAGTAGGAAGGGTGAGAAACTATTTCGAACCGGAATTGTGGCTGATAAAGACTCACTGATAATAATAATAAATAAAAAAGAAATACGTATGTGGAAAAATAAAATAAATAAAATGGAGCTAACGTCGAATGAGCGTCGTTCGCCTTTCCAACATTTCGAAATGAAGGCATTTGGGTAAAAGTGATCGGACAAATCAAAATACAATGGAAGAAATAAATAAATGAAATTAAAAAGAAAAAGCATTGTTCTAGAAACGTAAAGATTTTAGACCTTAAATTCAAATTATTTTAACGACCATCAAAGAAAAGCGAACAAACAGGAAATGGACGTTCCATTATATAAAACATATCCCGCAGGAAGTTCGATTTTTTTTTACTTTTCCGCCTCGCCAACGACATTTAAGTTAAGAACAGCCTTATCAAACAACAAAACACAAAAAAAAATCGTTACGTAAACGATACTCGCGAGAGAGAGTGAGAAAAATTCGATCGTTTCGCGGAGCTCAGCAACAATATTATTTTTGAATTTGTATATTTCTCTAACTCATCATTATCTTCCAATATAATAAAAGGTACTTCAATGAACGTTTCGCTACGCATATTCAAATTGTGTCGCCGGAGCGGATTGACCTTTCGATGACACAACGATTGTGCATACACAAGGTGTTCGTTTCCTGTGACCCCTATGTACTTAAAAAAAAAACCCTATAAATATGCAACGCGTATATAACGGGCGGCAGCAAAATTCAGTTTCTTTTCTTCGAATCTAATGGGGGGCAGCTGATAACTCCCAAAAAAAAACATGGATAAATTACACCTAAACCGATGATGATGAAACCCGGTCTGAATACGAAAATCCAGCAAATGCGGGAAAGACAAACAGACAATTATCTAAATAGAACCGCGCCTTTTTTTTTTAACAAACATCAATTTTGAGTGCAAAAAAATGTAATATTGTGTTGTTTGTAGATAACTCATTATCAATTTCTATTTTCACCTAAATGACGCAGAAAATACACAGAGTGTGCGAACGCAAAAAAGCCTAGTCATTTTGCCACGAAAATGTCAATCTATACTCAAATAATAATACAATTGTTTCAATATTGTGCTGTAACGTTATGTGAATTGTTTTAATTTGATGCATATTTCATATAATTCAATTACTAATCCACGAATTCAATTCAAATCAATTTGCCTTTTTTTTTCGAATACTATCATTTGTTACACAACATTGTCCATTACCTTGACATCGATGCTCATTTTATCGAAAAAATCATCCTAGCCGTGACACATATTTATAAAATTGTCAAAATGACGTTTCTACAAAATATAACGTATTTTTTGTTATATCATTAATAATATCGAGAAGATTACATTAACATATGTTATGTAAATATATAAATTGTGCGTGTTAAAATGAAGTTTTCTTGTGGATCGTTTTGTAGACATACAGAAGCGTTTACATAAATGACAAATCCGTTGCTATGGTAAACGGACTTTAAACAATTTATATGTAACCAAAACAACTCAACAGACTTCTTCTCTTGCATTAAAAAATGCAATTTCAATTTGGAAAAGGCGCGTCAACGCGTCGCAAATCAGCGTCTTTCAGTGCGACGGTAAAATTTTCAGTCTTTTCATTAAACGAATGGACAAACATAACGCGAACAGTACAACATAAATGTTACACAAAAAGATCGTTTCCTTCGCTCTTCCTGTGTATTATTATTATTATTATTTCGAGCGCACTCACCACGGTTAATCAAATATTTACAGTTCGCAATCTGCACGTTTTTAATTACGTTTGATAACGAGGCGCAAACAGCGAAATGATATCGCGCGCTCGCTGCCTCTTATTTCCCAGAGATTTATTTATTTCACACACAAAAAAGTAATAGTGAAAAAGACGCGAAAAATGAGTCAACGAATGCATATTTTCAAATTCAAAGAATATTAACAAATAAGCCGAAGCGAATTACAACGCAAGAAGAAAACTAAAAATATAATGACAATCTAAAGACCGATTGGGAATTGCTGAAACGATCATCAAAAAAAAAGTAGGATGTCATGGATTGCGTAATTTGGAAAGATTTCAACGAAATAGTAAAAGCTTAATCAAATATTATTAACTTGGAGAAAGAAAAAACTGTTAGGTGGAAAACGGAGAAGATTAGATACAACTTTGAGCAAATTGAAATAAATATTTGTTTTAGAGAATTTCTCTGGTTGGAACAATGGATGCATTGCGAATTAAAACGTTGTTTGTAAATGCTTCTTAATTTAGGTTACAAACAAATATTTAAAACTCAGTAAGTTGACAGTTAATTGATTTCTAAACAGAATAGTTATTACTATGGTAACTAGACTAATGTTAATTGTCAGAAGAATGCGTCGTATTGAAAATTGGCAAAATTTTGCATGAATGTAGGTAAATGAGGAAGGGGATGAAACGTAAGGCAAGAAGGAAAGAAAAATGAGTGTCGCGCAATGGAAAAAATACGAAATACGTGCTCGAGCAACTATTCCGATCTACATCAGGTGTTATATTACTCAGAATTATATTGCGGAGTAAGCACTTACTGAGTATTTTCTCACTGTGTGCTCTCGTACCGACGACGCCTTCTTCTTCTTCTTTCTCTGCATATGCACACTCTCTCGCGCTCGCATTCTACTAATATTATAAACAAGCAATTCCTCCTCGGCTCGCACATTTTACTATTTCAGCTCTAAACGATATTATATTTCATATATATATATTTACAAGAGAAATATAAGCATCAAGGTTCAGAAGCAAATCGGAATTCTAACAAACAGTTTTTAAGAAATGCAAACTAACAACAACAAAAATAATATTTAACAAAAAAAATCCAAATTCTGTAATTCAGTTCAAGTTTCTATGACAACCATAACAACCTAAAGCAAAATTTGTTAATATTTTTAAAATGAAGTACATCTATCTCTCGTTTAACACGGTACTCGATTTACACGGTTTAAAAAGAAAATAAATTAATAAATAAATGTTAAAAATAAACGTGTAAAACGAGTGATGGTGTAATACAATTTATAAACAATAAATTAATTTAATTTGGAAAATGTTAAAAGAAAATAATCATTCCTTCTGTACTGATTAGTGTAGATTTTGTGAAATCCAAATTCAAATAATTCGACCTTGCACTTCTTTAACCTCTATCGCATATTCTCCTGATCTGATGTTCCTTTTCTTTTATTTCCTTAATTTATTTTTGTATTAATCATATTTCCTCGCACAACGATAAACCGAAATGAATATTAAGAACAGTATTTGCTCGTTATTCAAAATAATAGATCATTATAATCTCTTCAAAATGAAATGCCACACATCGAGTCGAACTGAAAACCATAAGTTTTATATTTATTTAAAGTGAAGTAAAACTCTCAACCCCATTAACACCTAGACTACTTGAACAAGGGAACACAGCGTATAGTGTTAATTGAGAATGCAGAGCGATCTGTTTGTTCGACCCTAGTAGTTTATGTTTGAAAACCCTACATTTTTAAATTTAAAAAAAATAAAAAATTTCAATATTAAAATCAATTGCTGTAATTGACTAAATTGTAACCCAGATTACAATATGTAACATTGTATGAAAGTTGAAACAAAATTTATGAAAGCTATTTGATTAAATTGGAAAATCTACTATTTCATAATTAATATTAAATACGTTACTGATTATAACGTCAAAATGATGGAAATTAAAAACTATGTAACCTAGGTTCTGTACAATGACAATGCGTGAGTATTGAAACAAAATATTTTAATTAATAAGAATAATTAATCATTTACTTGTACATCTAAAACGTAAATCAATTGGATTATAAGTAAATATATTCTAGTTATTTAGTTTGAATTAGTTTTACTCGAAAAATATGTGTTGAATTATCAATTTAAGCAATAATTAACAATTACTAAAAAAAACAATAATTCTAAATTTGAAACTACTAAGTACATTTTTCTCGCAAACAAATAACAACAACAACAAAAAAGGCGCAAATAACAATTTCTATATTAATTATGGAATGAAATATTGCGGATTCATTGCTGCGGAACGTCACCTGAGCGAAGGAACGGAATGATTTCCTTCTTAAACAAATGCCGAGAAATGTGCCCACTGGATGCAATAAAAGTTAACGAGGATTCGAAATGAATCATAGATGCGTCGACTCTTCAAGAATACTTTGCAATAATGGTAATATAATAAGTGTGGAACATTATGGATCCGAAAGCGGATCGCGGGGAAACCCCGCGTCAGGAAAAAAAATTCTATAAATAGTTAGCAACAATTACAGCGACAAGTTTACACAAAAAAAAAAGAGAGTACATTGGAAACCACCTAACTTGCGTTGCGACCGCAAATTATATTTAATTTTTTGTTTTCTATATAGAGAATTGCTTACATGTGCAATGTATAATTGTGCACAAAATATGGTTCGAAAGTAATTAAAATATTTACATTCGCGGTGATGCAATTTCCTTTTTATTATTCGACGAGTTTGCGTTTATATATATATATGTATATTTTGTTAAGTAAATCTAATGTTTAAATAATAAAAAAAAATGTGTATTCATGGTGAACTTACCGACGACGATTATTATGTTGACGATTTTCGTTGGTAGAAAATAATGGTATTGTTTCGTCGGCAAAGACCGAAAGGACTTTCGTGGTTGGAAGAACTAGACTTAAACATGTTATCATCGCACGGACCCGGCTCAAATGACTTAATGCCTCTCGACCAATTATTATTCGGTGAGTCCGAAGGGGGACGGGCCTGAAAAGGAGGATCGAAAGGACTCGCGCATGCCCGAACACTGATAAGCGGCGACGATAACGCCCGCATATTCGACGTTTGTCGTTCAATTGCATTGTTTTAACTCGTAACAAATACAACAACAACAAAAAAAGAAGAGAGAAACAACTGTTACAAACAACAAAAAGTAACGTACATCCAACAATGAAGAAAAAAAGAAGTAATTAGATTATGGCAGCAACAATAAATAAAACTTCATTTAATTAATGCTAATTGTCATTAATCATTACGAAAGAGTCGCGCCCTTTCAAAAAAAAACAAAACAAAAACATTCAATATTAATCAAACAATCCACATATTGTTTTGATTTTACATACTTTTTTTAAACGAACAAACATGAAATAAAAAACAATCATCGACTATGAACTTAACAATGAAAGATTTAACATTATGGTTACAACAAAAAATTAAATTTCATGTAATTAACGTCAATTAGCTTAAAACAAAAAACAATAATTTACTCAATCTGAATCAAGAAGCACACCTAGACGATTCGTTACATATTGTTTTTTTTTTCTTCTTCTTCTTCTTCAGAATTTAAAGTTAAGCACATTACAGAACTGTTCTTTCTTTCTGTTGCGTCGTTTTTTTTTCTTCTTCCGCGTAGACCTTCTTACAATGTGTTAGCCTTAACCGCTTTTATCGCGTTATCCAAACACCGGTTTCCTGAGATAAGCCAATCCTCTTTTATTTTTGGGTAAACATAGGCAAACCCCGCTTGTACCTTCAACGCTTCTCCTCTTTTCCACTCTTTATTTCTTCTCATTTTTTTTTTCTTCTCCTCCGACCCGAAGATCACAAAACGTTGGATTTCTCTTTTCCAGAGACGAAAACAAAACGCGCGCGCCTGTTGCCTGTTCGCATTATCATGTTAAAACCGAGATACGGATTGGGTTCGAACCACCCCGGAATCGATAGCGCGCGTTCTTCCCGCATATATATTGGGCGCAATAATTCTTCGACAAACAAACGAAGAATTGGAGAAATAAAAAACGAACGTTTCGGATCCAAACCAACAACGCTACTTCCGTAAAGTTTCTTATCTCCAGTTGGAAAATAACTACTTCTGAGTCATCGAAACCAGTTGACTTGGCGTGTGTCTTCTGGTATTCAAAGTATAGCAATTTTCTGTTTCATTCATTTCAATCAACGATTTATTGTCGCTTCTCATATTGTTATGAAAATCAGCCACCATTACAACATCAATAGGTCACAACAATGATCCTACCGTACGCAATTGTTCAACTTTATTCCAAGTAAAATTTAAAAAATTAGGGGCTAAAATGTGAAAATCAACTTATTTTAATAGTAATTTCTAATAAATTTAAAGTTTCAAATAAAAGCAATTATAAAATACAAATTTAAACAAGTACTGTCTAGATTCAACGCTTTTCGGATAAATATGTTTATTTCCTAGAATATAAAATAAATTGTTCTTTTCATTAAAGTTAAACATTAATCGTATTGTTACCATTAAATTTGTACGTTTATCGAGTGTAATTATTTAAATTTACATAATTAGTATGCTCATAGATAAGACTCCGTTCTATTTCACTTCGGAATAGTTAGAAAACCCATTTTTTTTTTGTAAATTTAACTTATTATGAAAACAATGAAGGATAATACTTATACTGAATTGTATTTCATTTAAAAAAAAAAACATATTTGTGTTTTGTTTATTCCTCGACCATATGAAGTGTGTGGTGTTAAAAGCATAATTAGTGTAGTACACCATAACATACACCATTTAAGCAAATATTACCACAAAGCCAGACACATACAAATTCCTTCAGTTTTCATCGTAACTATAAAATAAAACATGCATATTTCTTCAGAAAAAAATCTAATTAAAATTCGATATACCAATTTCCAAAGTGAAAACTTGTTATTCTTACAATATGTTATTGAAAAATTGTATAACAAAACTGTACAAATATTTATTATACTATAAATATTAATTAATTTATTATTTCGTTTAAAAAGTAAGCAATTTTAGAAAAAACAAAAATATTCTAGAGCTAGTCTAGACTCTAGTGTCCTATGATAAATTTTCACATACGTGCTAACACAGTTTGTGCCTACGGTGAAACAATTGATCAAATTATTGTTTCATTGAAAGAAAAAGTGTGTTTCATTCAATTTAGATACGAATACCACATTTTTTAAACGTTTATATTTATGTAATCTTTTTTTTTTGTGAAAGGAAATTGAATTTATCAAATTTAAGAGGAATAAAGTGAAACGATTATCTTATCTATCCTAATTAAGTAGATTGAATCAGAAATTTAACTATTCGTGGTGTAGTTGTTATATTCATTAAATCAAGAATTTATTTGAGAATTGGATTAACGCTACAAATGTTGCTTAACTTTCGCAACCTGATTTAGTTTTAAATAATTTTAACATCAACATTAAATATGAATTATTTCAATTAAAATTGTAGATGACACGTAATGGATAATCGAGGACTGCATGCGTTTATGCAAATGAACGAATTCCGCTTTGAAATTATACAAACGAAACTATTTCTGAAAAGGAATCGAGAAATTTGGTTGAACCTTACCTGTCCGTCCGTCTCCTGCTTTCACGATATTTATGCGACCGGCTTGAGCGTTTTCGAGCACTAATTATACAATGTATGGCCAAAGCTGTTGTGCAGCGATAATAATCGGGCAAGACAAAGGATCCGAGGCGCCGATTCCCTTTATATTACAGGCATAAAACCGTTACCGGGCAACGATGTTAAACAGAGCAGCAGATAAGATAACAGAATTGATTCTCTTCCGATTTTTTTTTTCTGTCGTCGTCGTTGTAACTTGTGTATTTCACACATGTGCAAACGCAATATTTAATATTATATAAATAATAATAACAACGACCACTTTCCATGCACCCACCCAAAAAAATAGGAAGAGACAAAGCAAATATAGATAAACAGATGGAAGGTGCGGCCAACAATTTCGTATTGCCTATAGTCTAGGTAAAAACAAAATCAATGATCTATGGTCCATGTCCATTTCATTTAATATCAAACAAACGACTTTCTTAAGTTAAAGATGATAAATCAATGAATGTAGTAAAGATACAAAACAATAATTGTAAATGAGAATCTTTAAAGTTATTATTGTAATATTATTTGAATTAACCATCTGCTATAGAAAAACATGAAACGGCCACAATATATTTAATATTGGCTGCAATAAATTGGTGTGTAAATATATAACTTTTTTTTTAGTTATTTCACTATATATGTATGTAGAATATATATATAGGTGTAAACTGTATATATTTCTGCCCTTATCAACATCAAATAATGACAGCTGTTGGATGTTTGCCTTTGGGGCTGATATCAGTGTTTGCTCTGCATTATTGGTACGGGTTTTTGAAGCCTGCTGTGTGCACGCTCATTTTCACACATATTAATTTCTAGGGTAGGCTAGATCAAACAAAAGCACACACACGCGAACAAACTTACAACTTTGATATTCCTCTGCACCTTCTCCAGCAGCTCAGCATTGTGCCTCTTCAGCAACTCAATCTGAAAATTTAATTTTTAAATTAAGTCTGACGACTGCAGCAGAAGGCAGCAAAATTAAAAAAAGAAGCTTGCACATTATCATTATTAGTCTTTTTATCTACAGATACGCAATATTTGAAGCACTCTCGATGTTATTTCGCCCCGCATCTTAATTCATCAGCAAATATTGATTCCAGCAGATAATATGGCCAGATGGAGGGATAGGTTTTACATATATTAAAAATAATCATTGATTTTTACATGTTTATACCTCGTTTTCCTGAGCAGCAACGAGGGTTTTCCAATCTGTCGCGTCAGAACCGCCGCCTGCAAAAGAGAGAAAATTTAATCATTTTCATTTCGCATATTTAAATAACGTGAGTCAGGCAACCACACGTACACGAATCCATCGAATTAAAAATTACGTTCCGCAATTGTTAATTGCGCGATTAAATCTCTTATTACGAGACCTGACAAACAACTTAATTGAATGAGTTGTTATTGTTCACAGCGAGATTATTCTTTAACCTGGTAAAAAAAAACAGCTTTGATTGTACAACGTCAGCAAATGGCAACGAAATTGATTCGTGCGTTAATTTATTCTGAAGATCTTCGTTTGTTCTATTTCCGTTTCTCTTCGCTAAGACAGCCAGCGAGGATGTCTTGATGTTATCGACATTTGTTTATGTTGACTTGTCAAAATCCGATGTTAGGTTATGTTTGTTTAATTTATGTGTGCCCTTTTTCGCTACCTGTGTCGTGCGGGTCCTCCTCCGCTAAAACGCCGCTCGCGAAGCTGCTGATCTGCCCCTTGATGTTGTTCAGGCTATCGTTCAGCCAGGACATCGTGTGCCGTTTTATTTCCCTTTTTCTTAATAATCCTCGATATGTTGTACACTACACTACGAATTTAGTTGTTTCTACAAATGCCAACACAATCATATTTCCATATATCACACGGAAACGAGCTTAGTTACTTGCGATATGTATATTGCATCACTGCGACGTGTATTCACCATATGACAACAATAGTCGCACACGCAATTAAAGAAAAACGGGAAAACGCACAGAAATTTCCCTGCAAATACATTAAAATCAATCGCTTCCAAGGAACATTTACGATTGATTTAAGACATCTTCGAACCTGCAATTCGCAACTCACCCTAAAAACAATTAAGCAAAAGCGATATTTACTATTACGCAGCAGGAAGTAACCCTTAATCAATATGTTTCAACCAGTTTTAAATTATTGTTAAACATTATAGTACATTTAAAATTACTTCTGTCATTTGGGTTGCCTATGTTGGACCTGTCAAATTTAAAATTTCAAAATTCGAAATTTACATTTTTTCGGTAATCAAATAATATTCTTCAATGTTTGCAAATTGTTATTAAAATCTACAAATAACACTTTTATTTATAAGTATTTTCATTTTGAATTGACTATAAACAAATTAATCATTTAATTTTTTTGACTATTTCAAGATAAATTTAAAACACATTACATTATAAAATGTAATAAAATAAAATAAATAAAATTTCAAGTTAGAATTATCTAGCTCATATACATATTTCTGCTTACATTGTAAAGATTAAATTAGAGGTTTCAAAGTTGGTCTACTTTAATTGTAAATTCCAGCTAGTTGTAAGAAATATTCTGTTTTCAATCTGTAAACTTTATGATTTTTTTGTTAAATTAAGCTTTTAACAGCAAAACTTACTATTATCAATTGTTATTTCTAATAATAATCAAGTAAATATATTTAGACTTGTTTTAAATGTGTATTTTTGATTTCAATAAAATTCCATTTTGTTATGTAAATTAGTGTTTTTTATCTGCCAACCTTTTGGTACTTATTGATCGAATAGTATTTGAATATCTCTATAATTTGCAGATTTCGTAGACAATCAAGTTTGGTTGCATACCTATCTAAAGTATGATTACCAAATAATTTCATTCATCTGTTACAAAACCTTTCGTTTTTTTTTTGCAACTGGTAACGCGTGCGCTTTCGCATTTTTTTTTAAATTATACGATTGTTTCTACTTCCTCCACACACACACAATCCATTTGTCAATGGTTTGAATGGTGTTGAGTTGAGAGCTTTAATTTTTTTTAATTGTTTCCGAATAGGCCAGCCATTGCACACCGCTGCTCGCTCGCCATATTTGTTTACTATGTGCGAGGGGTTAACAGTTGGTGTGACCACCTTAGATAATTACCAGTAAAGTAGTCAATGAATCGTCGAATTGATCAATGGGAAGATCATCTGTAGAAGGCCGACCTTGCCAATAACAAACGAACGAGCTTCCTTTTTTAGCCAACACCAGCAGGTAACCTAAATTCCATTCAATATTAATCTCATAGAACCGCTGATTTTTCTATACTTTAACTGAAAACCAAATGTATGAACAATTATTACTCAGTTCTATTTTTACGTACACCCAGACAAGGCTAAATACAAAAAGAAAATCAAGAACATATCAAAACAAAATCAGCTTTTTATCATCAAATGAGGACATTCCATCTGAGCTAGTCTTTCTGTATTGCATAAATCTTTTAATTAATTCAGTTGTCATGGCAATCAAATAGTTAGAATGCTTTGAATGTTAATTGTCAGTGGGTACAATGACTTTTAATAAGTTTAATTATATAAATTGAATACACACACACATACACAAAAAACCTACTGCATACATGTTTATAATTGGTAAGTTATTCTTTATTTATATCTGCGGTTTTTCTGCATTATATTCACTACTAAAAATAAATAAATAAGTGGATTTTTTTTCCATTTAATATGATAGAAAAATATCCAGCAATTAAACCTGCTCATTTAGATTCCTCAGTGTGCATGTGTTTTCCCCCATTTGTGTGAAACATTGCGATTTATGCTTTAATGGTTTTTAAATCTTTCAAGGTTATTGTTCAGGATTTAAAAATAAAACGTGCTTAATTGTTCTCAATAATTTTAATTCGCCTACTTTTATCATTTCAATGACACTGGCATATTGCAGCAAGGCTATGATTTATGCAAAATTGGATAACCAATAACTAAATATAAAATGTTTCAAAAATACAGTGGAACCTCGCATAACGAGCAAAATGAATTGTAAGAAAAATGACTCGCTTAACGAGTCCGAAGTCATCATTATTAAAACTTGTGTAAACATTAGTGCTTTTTGAATATGTTTCACAATACGAGTAAAAATCCGGAAATTTTGGAAAGGATTAAAGTCGTTAAGCGAGGTTCCACTGTATAAACGTTTCCAGCGAAATTGCGAAATATGGAATAAAACGATGAATGCAATTGATGCAACGAAAGATGCACAGGTCAATTGGTGCATTGGAGGTTAAGCAGATGTAAGGTCAAGGCTTGCATATATTTGAACAAATTTGGGATCATTGAAAAACTTAAATATTTGTTGTTTTCGTAATTTCGGTTTGCATTATAAAATAACTTGCATTTTCTATGTTGTACATACATGCAAAATATTTAAAAGAAACTTTCTAGCGTTATATCAGAAACATCGATTTGTAATGAAAATAAACTTCCATTGATAAAAATTAAATGAGATTCTCATGTTCTGAAATCACTCGTCGGAAATAAAACTGGTTTCTTCCTTATCTTCCGATAATGTTGTTTAATCTATAGAATAACCGTTTATTCCAATATCACAAAAATCCTATAAAACCAGAATTTGTATTTCATTTCAATTTTATGTATAATTATGTAAGATACTGAATGTTTATGATATTTGCAGCTCGTCGAAGATTAAAGTTGCATCCAGAGATTCGGCCGAGGATCCGAGTATGAGTGATATCACGCCGAAGTTTCTGAAACCCGCTGAAAGTTCGAGCTTCCTAGATAGAAAAGAGACTAACCTCTCATACGAGAGTACCGAATTCATCTTCAATAGGAATATCTCGCAATCCGTTCAAGTCCAGCGGCAGAAGCTACCGATCTTCAGGAACCGCAGTCACATTCTTTATCTACTCGAGAAGTACCAAACACTCGTGTTAGTGGGAGAAACCGGATGCGGGAAAAGCACGCAAATACCGCAGGTCAGTGTATTGATAAACGCCCAGTCTGGCTAGCTATTCGAGGATTTTTTTGTGGGCTGATAGAGCAATGTTCAAAAATCACGCACAGTTCAAAAAATAAAAGCAATTCTTACAGTTAAATTAGTTTTGGTAAGAAGCAATTTAAAATGTTTACGTTATAGTTAACACGCCCATGCATAATTTGTGTTCATTACTTTGAGTTATGTATATTTTATTTGTCGAAACGCAAAGGATCGAATTTCATACTCGATTACTTTTCATAATTCCACAAAGTTCAGTAATGTTAACAAATGATGCACATCTAAGAACGTTTTTTTTTAAAGAAAAATTCGCTCGCCTCAATTAAGGTCAGAAATATTTGCGACGACTTTACAAATGTACCATTGTCTTCGAATATACCGTTGATAATTCGCAAGAGTTTCACCTTGAGAGATTAAATTAAATTGAATCAGAAATGCAAACAGAAACGTGAAACCATTTAGTTCGTCCTTATACATCGTCTGTTTCAGGGTTTTTTTTTCTTTTCTTTTAATATTATATATAAAAATGTTCGCCGCGTTCCAATTGCGTTCTAAAAATATTTGTAAACAAAATCAGTACCAAATTTAGTTGCGTGCGGGGAATCGCTATTAATAGTTGATGGGACTTATCCGATTGGAAATGTTGATGAAATAGTGGCTACGATCTTTTCGCTTTATATTTCTTTTTTCGTTGATATAAATAATTAACGGGAGAGCAGGGCCGGATTTCCGAATAATTGTTAAATAAAATGATAATGTACTCCAAAATATATAAATGAAATATGATTCAATTCATAGAACAAAGAATTTTTTTGTACTTTAAAGTTATATAAAACAGATTTTGCTATTTAAATTAAAATTAAGAGGAGAGTGAGAATTAAGAGTGTGGTTGTATCCGGATTTCCGCGGACACTTTAGGACTTATCGCCAACATTTCCATGTTAAGACATTTTTTTAATTCCATTTATCACTATATAATTATAAAGATTTTGAGTTCACATTTTTATTCTTTTAAATTTCACTTTGTTTATAATTTTTTGTATTTGAATACCATAGTATATTTAGAATGTAATTAATCTAATGATAGTTGTAATAGCTTTCATGATACATGAATGTGTTTATTTAAGAAGTAATGCTTTTACGTGAATCATTCGAGTAAGTAGTTTCAAATGGAGAGTGGTTCTTTTAATGACCGAACGATAATCAATTATTCATTACGGTTAATTATTTGTGAATTATTTATCGATTTGTGCATTAAAGTAGCGAAGGAAGAGAAAAAACCACCACCCTTAAGCGAAAATCAAACGAAAAATCTATTTTAGAAGTTGTTGAGTACGGTGGGTTTAGTTGGCATGTTAATCCGGCCCTGAGAACCACTTGACTCGCCTTTATCAGCTTTTCGATACAGGTATAGATTGCGTGAATAATAATGATAATAATATTGTAGAAAAGAAATTGTGCTTTCGTGTCGAGTTTCCAGTTTAATTATTGTTTATGCACGGTGCGTTGTTTTTATTTGCGTGGAGAGAGAGATGTGAGTGTGGTTCTAACTATTAGGCATTTTTCAGGACGTTCATTTATTTTTTTCGTTTCAGGTTCGTGTAGCGCTTAACCAAACACTACTTAGAACATAAGAGTCGTTTAATACAAACAAAACTTAATTCAAAATAATTGTTGAGACTGAGAAACCGTCCAATGTCTAATTAGGGCCTAAGTAGTTAGAGAAAAGAAAAAAAAATGATTGGTCCCTCGTCGCAGATCAGCAAGCTACTGCTTACGCTGTTGCTTTTGCTGATGGTTTGGTATATTTATATGGATGTTAACTTATACATGAGAGTTCAAAACTACCCGATAGACCGGGGAAGCATCTACGACAACGTCACGTTCAGTTATAGTGATGTGGCCTGGATAAGTTGCGACATTAATCCGCTTTGCGATGTAACCGTGAAGGCCCTACTGCTTGACCATACTAACCATTATCTGTTCTCGCCGCTCGCCGTCATCGTCGACAATTTGTTGAAGATTGACGATGTCCTTTGGATCACGCCCAACATGATTAGCTTTTTTCATGTTTTCGTGGCGATCCTAAGCGCCAAATGCATTTCGAGCGATAGCCTCGCTTACAGGCGAATCGGCGTGTTGCTCTTCGAGGTGAGAACGTTCTTGGACGATATGGACGGGCACGTGGCCAGAGCGAGGAAGCACATAAAGGGCGAGAGATCCGAAGTGGGTACAGCAGGTTATTACATCGACGGCATCTGCGACGGTCTCGGTTGTATTGCATTGATGATAGGGGCCTTCGTGTTCCTCAAGAGCAATCCGCCTAGAAGAGGATATATGCAGCTACCCACGACGGCATCGCCGAGTGAGAAAGAGAAGGACACGATGGTGTACAAAGCGAAGGTGACCACGAAGAAGGTAGTCATCAAGATCGTGTGCTACTCGATTCAGTTAATCATCAGTTCGGCAGCTTGGAACCGGTACATAGCACTGTATCAAACGCTACTCGAATCCAACGACGTCAACTTGGATACGTACAACAGACAGACAATAGTTTACCAAAGTTCTGTGTTCTTCAGCGTCGCCTGGCTGTGGAGGATATTCAATGTTCATAATCTGTTGCATTGCCTTTTGTTGGCCGTATTTTGTGATAAGTTGTGGGAATTCCTGAAAGCCATTCAGTATGCCGGCTTCGGCGTTCTTCTCGGAGCCATCTGCGTTGCCGAAATCCACGTAGCCGACGTCAAAGATTTTATATACAGAAGGATCGTATCCTTCTGAGAGTCGACTACGTCTCCTCCTCCACTTCATCTTGCCAATCGTTGTGTATTTTCCGTTGCATTAATTGTTTAATTTAATTTAATCCCATGGTGAATAATCATTAAGTAATATTTGTAACTTTTTAATGATTACTGAGTTATTAGTATTATAGATGATTTACTGTCTTGTTAAATAAAACTGTGTACATATTGTTAACATTATAATATGTGGAAATGATCTATTATATTTGTTAAATATATATATAAGAATTACATGAAAACTAAATTAATCCGAATCCGAATTCGCACAATAAACAACATAAAATCATATACAATATCACTCTAATGTGAAGAATCAATTGAGAAAACTAGAAAAATGAAACACATTTGGACTTTTACACATTCAATATATACATTTAGAAATCTTGTAAAAAAAAGCTAACAAAAATATATTGATTATACACTTTTGACTGACACTGCATATGATTCTTCATAAAAACATCAACAATAACTGTGTATTTTCTTTTCAAACCTTTCTCTTGGTACGTGAATGAATATTTCAGTATATGATAGAGGCGGAATGGCCTGGGACGATTGGAGTGTGCCAACCTAGGCGCATCGCAGCCATCTCCTTGGCCAGGAGGGTAGCAGATGAAACCTCAACTCAGGTCCAAGGAAGTCACGTCGGATATGCCGTCAGATTCGACGCCTGCACAATACAACCTAAAATCAAAGTAAACCAATTACCGGTGCATTACAATCGAAGAAATACTAACAGATTAATGTTTTCAGTATATGACCGAAGGAATTCTGATGAGGGAAATGATGGCCGATCCGTTACTCTCCACATACTCGGCAATAATGCTTGACGAAGTGCACGAAAGGACTCTGTACACCGATATCTTGATGGGACTGATGAAGAAGATTCTGAAGGTTTCATATTTAATTTACATGAATATATTCTTAGCAAATTAACTGTAATTCTTGTTTTTTTTTTAAAGAAACGTAAGGAGTTGCGGTTGATCGTTGCCTCAGCTACAGTTGATGCGCGAGAATTGAAAGCCTTCTTCAATAGCAACGATGGTACAAACAAATCGATGGATACGGCTGCAATTCTTTCGGTACACGGAAGACAATTTCCAGTTGATGTTTACTTCATCAAAGGTAATTAGAATTACTGTTAAGTTGAGAGATATTACGAGCTCGCATAAACTTTACATTTTTTGATCATGACTCATATACGATGAGATAATCCTGCATTGAGTTAGATCATTATTTTGTTTGATTTGCATATTGCAACAGTATCATATATATATTTAAATGAATTTACTACAGCTTATGAATTTGTAAATTTTTGATATAGAATTCTTCTGTTGCAGAACCAATTCCTTGCTATGTGCAAGGTGTAATCGATTTAGTAGTAAAAATTAACAATTCCAAGGAACCCGGTGATATCTTAGCGTTTTTAACTGGACAGGAAGAAGTTGATAGAGCATGGCGTGTCCTGAAGGAGCATGCAAACTTGCTGGAAGAAGAAGACAAGAAAAACAAAATGTTTGTGTTACCGATGTACGGATCTCTACCAAATATGGAACAGCTAAAGGTATTCAAATTCGCACCCGACGGCTATAGGAAAGTTGTGCTTGCTACAAATGTTGCAGAAACATCTGTAACTATACCGGGAATCGTCCATGGTAATTACATATACTATGAAATTGATCGTGTGTAATTTATACATTTTGTTTCAGTGATCGACTGTGGCTTTGTAAAATTGAAATGGTTCAATAACGACACGCACACGGATAGTTTGATGCTCCTCCCCATAAGCAAAGCATCTGCGAATCAAAGGGCAGGAAGGGCGGGTCGAATGCGATCCGGCAAAGTTTACAGGCTGTACGCGGAGAAGGATTGGCCTAGAATGGCCGATGCCACGCCTCCAGAAATAACACGCACCAATTTAACCTACGTATTGTTGCAACTGAAAGCTTTGGGTATCAGCAATATTTTGGAATTTGATTTCCCGAGTCCTCCGCCGCTTGCAAACATAAAGAGCGCTTTGGAAATCTTATATGCCTTGGATGCAATTGATATTCGTGGTGAGCTGACCAATCCGCTGGGATTCAATATGGCCGAATTCGCTCTGGATCCGATGTACTCGAAGGTGTTGCTGAGTTCGGGAGAATACGGCTGTTCCGAAGAAATACTCACGGTGATTTCAATGCTGCAAGTGGAGACGATCTTCGTGAAGCCGTTGTCGGGGAACAATTCGATTAAAGCCCGTATAAAGAAACGAATGTTCGAAGTGGAGGAGGGGGATTTGATCACCTATTTAAATGTATTTTCCGGCTTCATGAATAACGATATGCAGCAGGGCTTCTGCCAAAGGAATTACCTCAATTACAAAAGTTTGAAGCGGGTCGTAGAAATAAGAAAGCGGTTGGAAAAGATGCTCGTTAATTATGGTGTGCCTCTTGTTTCATGCGGAGGTAACATGTCTATTATTATTTTTTTTCATTAAGTAATTTATTTCTTTTTTTATTTCCAGGGTTTGCTGAGACTGTTTGCAAATGTTTGGTGACGGGGCTATTCCCCAATGCCGCTTATTTACATCATTCTGGCGTGTACAAAACAGTTAGGGGCGATATCGAGTTGCATGTCCACCCGGACAGCAGTTTGTACACAATCACGCAACCCCAATGGTAAACGCTCGATCTAATCGTCACATGAAATCAAACTCCTTTAACATTGAAAAATTGCAGGGTTTTGTTCTGCGAGGTCCTTCACACCACCGAATTATTCATGAGGGATTTAACCGTCATCAACAGCGAATGGTTGCTAGAACTTGCGCCGCACTTTTATCATAGGACAACATCGTTTTAGGTAAAAAAATAAATAATACTTTTAAAAAAATAAATCAACTTTATTTATTCAGACCACCTTCCAAACGCAACTTCTTGCGTTCCAAGTACTCTTGAACATTATCGAATTTTCTCTTATAATAAACAGAGAAATCATCCTTACTACTCTTAGTAATCAGCTCCTTGTTGTCATCATAAAATTGATTCAAATCACTTTGAAACTCATATTTGTCCCCTTTACACTCATAACAAAGCAACTTATCACTGGTTAAAATTATCAATCTATCCCTTAAACTAAAATTAACAAGTTGCGAATCAAAATTGACATTTTGCAAGTGTTTCACATCCAAACTATCCTCACTCCAAACAGCTGAATAGATTTGAATGTAATTTAAACCCAGCAAGCTCACTGCAACATAGTTTCCATGAACCTGCATATCTGTTATTGGCAAAGCCCTGACCTCAACATTATCTTGATCCATTTTCAAACAGAACTGCTCAATTACATTTTTATCTTTGATAAAATCATTGCAGTTCACAATGCCAATCTGCCTTCCACTTTTGTAATCCCAAAATCTGACTGTGCCATCACCAGATGCAGACACCAAGAGTCCATTGAAGATTTCAATGTTTGTAACAAACTCCTTGTGTCCCAAGCAATAACTCAAGATGTTGTAGCAGTTTGGGTAATGGGAAACTCTGATCTTCTCATCTCTGTCACAGGTGATTATGTATTTGTCCTCAATTAAAATGTCCAAGAGCATACTTAAATGACCAAGCACCAAAGCTGGAGTATCCTTGTTAAACTCACAGACAAAAGCATCTCCTGTTTTATCTGCAATCAGGATATCATTGTTGGAGCCAAGTCTAACTTTACTTGCTGCTCTATTTAAAACAAAATTCTTTATCACTTGCAGTTTAGCATCAAACAGCACTACTTGTTTATTCTGAGTTGTTGCTAAAATGTACTCTTTGTTCACGGATAGGGAAATGATTTGCTTGTCCTCTCTCTTCAGAACCTCAGTTTGGCCCACGCTCAGGTTTTCTGGTATTATGATCTCTGGTAACTTAACACTCTTCACTGGAGCACAGCTCCCACTGTAGTTATGTATTAAAATTTGGTCTCCAACAGCAACGTAGAGGCACCCGTCGTATTGCTTCAGCAGAGCCATGGTTATTAAAAATAATGTACAACAGTTAAAACCACTCCGTTTTGTTATGACGTTTCACGTGTTTGAATTATTGTTGGTTATGGATTAGCTGTGTGTAGGTTTGCATAAGCGAAGAATATTTCAATAATAGATTGAATTAAAATTAACCAAATATTTTACATTTATTAATAAATTGACTTATAAATTATTGTGAATAAATAAATCCAATGTACAATTAATTATAAAGTAAAGAAATTGAAAAGTGCAAAAACTATAATCTTTAGTATAGATTTAACAGATGGCAGTAAATGAAGAATTATAATTTGTCACCAGGTGGTGTTATTTAAAAAATAATAACAATTTTCTTTGTGATTGCATTTGCTCATTACATAGCATTAAATAATTGCCTAAAGATAATTAACTTTAATGTTTATGTATAAACGAAAAGCTTTATGAATGATTTTGAACGTTTTCTTAATTAGCTTGCGGTGCTTTCGGTATTGGTGGCAGTTGTTGGTATTGTTTTCGTCTTTCGTACGCTTTCGTTATTTATTTATGAGAATCGATAAGAAGTGTAACGTCAGGAGGAGTTGTTGTTGTTTTTAGTTTAAAATTGTGTAAATGGCTCTATCTGCATGCGAACAGGAGATCGTGCTGAGAGAATGGGCTCCCCTGACGGACCTCTTCCAAAAGCTGCCAACTCGATCGCAAAACGGCATCTTCAACACCGAATTGAAGATATATTGCATCGATGCGATTACAGAATATCTCGTCCTGGGAACGAGCAGCGGAGTGGTATACATATATGACCGTAAGAAGCTCACATTGCAGAGACTCCGCTGCGAGGTAATGCACACCTATTGGTATTAATCTAACAATATGTTGGTTAATAATTCATCTTTGCAGAACGTCAATTCGCCTGTCTCTTGCGTAAAGATCGTTTCTTCTGTTGATTTCATGATATGCTGTGGCTCTCAGGATGGCACAATCACAATTTTCCAAGTGCCCAAGACACCACCTGATACATTACCTGAGAGCCTCAGGCCAGAAACAAAACCAGTGGAGAGGTATACTGTAACTGATATGCACTCAGCTGCTGTTACAGCCATAGAATGGTCCAAGAATGGAATGAAAGTCTTCTCAGGTGATGCCAATGGGATTGTAATACTGACTGAGATTGATGATTACATGGTAAACATTTTTAATAGAATGATCATCAGGAGCATCATTATGATTTTGTGATTTCAGCATTTATGTAAGTCTGCTGAAGTGCTCAATGAAGCTTACAAAGTAGTGCAATTAAGTTATCATCAGCAGAATCTTTTGGTTTCGACGACGTATCGCACTATACTTTGCCGCAGGGACAATAAATGGTCGGTTAGCCAAGTCGGCAAAAAGGATCGCAAGATGTACGTTACTATCATTAAATTAAATGATGATGTTATAATATGATGTAATTATTTTCAGATTCGGTCAATTTGGTTCTTTGTTCTGCAGAAATGGTATTAGTCCTAGCGATATCATTATTTATAGTTCCAGGCCTGGTTTGCGACTGTGGGTGGCAGACGCTAATGGTTCTGTTCAGAAAACGCTACTGTTTAAAGTAAATTTATATAAAGTTGAATAATATGCTCATTGTGATTTTTAATAATGCTACTGATTCGGATTGTACAATAATTTATTAATTAAAATGTAATTGTTTTCAGGAAGTTTTGAGCGATCACGAATTGTTCGAAGTGCCTCTACTAAACCCGTTTCCGGCGAACTTGGAGAACAAGCGTCCAAGCAAAGAGGCCAGCTTTGGACCTCTAATACAGTTTTGCGAAAACTACCTGATAACTTACAGCGATGAGGTCGTCTACGTGTTGTCTCCGCAGCATCTAAAGATCGTAGCTGTAATTACTCATTTAAGAAAGTTAGTGGTTCTTTCCGCTCCGTCCGAGGTCTGAAGATTTATAAATAAACTAATCGCGTGTGATTTTCAGGGTCTGTGATGTTGCGGTAAACAAGGACGAGATCTTCATTCTGGAAGGCGAGAGGAGCTTGATACGGGTGGCTTTTACGCCAGAAATGGAAATTGAAAATCGTAATTATTTAAATTGTATAATTGTAAATGAGGTAATTATATATGTAATATGTATTTGCAGGAAGCTCAGTAAATTCGTCGCCTCTGAAAACTTCTATAAAAAGTTTAACGAACAAGATGCAAGCTTCGACGATCTTAGCAGCTACTGTTTTCCAATCGGATCAGAACATCAGCAGGGCCGAAGAGGCTAGGGAATCTCCATCGAATAAATACATTCCTCATAATCCTTCCTACACTGAGAAAGTGTACGATGCTTATAGGAAGATGGAGGTGTACAACAAGATATCGGAGCAGCAGTTCGACGAAACCATTCTCTTCAAGAGAGGTCGCAGCAAAAAGTCGGATACGATGACGACGAGCGTTTACTCGAACAGCTCAAATAGTTCGAACGACGAGAGGGATTCAAGCAGCATCACGAAGCCGACTGTCATGAATCTGAGTGCAACAGATATGATGCCTGATCTGAGGAGTCCCGACTCGATTCACAACGATATCGTGCAAAAGGAGAAATTACTAGCAGACGTCCTTAAATTTGATCAGGTCAAGGTGGATCTGAAGCAGCTGGATAAGCCCAAACTGGAAATACTCGACTACTATGAGAGCCGCCCGGAGAAGAAGGACGAAACCAAAGATATTCCTGACATTATTACTAGCAGCAGACAGGAGACGCTTGTTATTCAAGATGAACCGTGCATCACGCAAAAATCACCCGTTGAGCAGGTGCAAGATATTAATAGGATATCGCCAATTAAAAGTGCCACCGAGACGATTAACAAACCTCAAATCCAAAAAATCGACATTCCAGGTGAATATGTTTTAACGTTTCGTTTTACTTTCTTCATTTAGAGGCCCAGTTTTACAGCAGTAGTTTCTTGTTTACTTACATACAAAAATCATTCATTTATAAAAAATATTTTGATTTGGAACTAGGTTTCACAGTCCATGTAAAACTTGTGCCAATTCCTTTTTAAATACTTATCAACATTTGTCACTAAATTGTAATTTTCTGTTGCTTTCTCAAAAATTGGTTTGCTAGGATATCGCAAATGAGTGAGTTGATGTTTTCTCAGTGAAGTATTGGCCGGTGAAAGATCAACTCAAAATTCTAATACCCATCTTTGTTTTCGCTTTGTAATTGCAGCTTGCCAAACCTTGCCCAACAATTGGAATGTTTACAAGATATCGTTGGGGGATAGCACCACATCTCCAGACATATCACTCACCGAATGGGAAGTCATTTAACGATTTACAATACTAATTACGAATACTCTAAGCTTAGTAATACTGTATTTCTTCTAATTATTTCTAGTCAAAATTTGTCTTTATATATACTTATATTTTTTATTATTAGTTTTTGGGCTTGTTTTGTTCCATTTTAGTGATGATGAACCTATTATAGATCTGATATGTGTTACTCGATTTTAACGCGCTTAATTGAATGAGAATCATCATTTCTGAGAGCGAGAGAAGAGAAAATGAAAGAGAAACGAAACATTATTTATTACACACCAAAAATATATTATTATTAAAGTTTTTGTTGTTGTTTTATTATTATTTTCTTTGTTGAAATTAAAAAAAAAAGATACCTTAAGAAGTTAAACACATTGAATAAGTTAAACAGTTTATACCGGCTTATAGTCGAGCTTGCTCTCCAGCTTTTTGTTGTCTGAAACCTTCCTGACGGCTTTCATGAAGTCCTCCTGGATCACGTACTCTCTATCTGAACGGATTGCGAAGAGACCAGCTTCCGTGCAAACATTCCTGTTAATAAAATTAAAATAATGATGGTTTTAGTTTTATAAATATAATGAGTTGGTTACCTCAAATCGGCGCCGTTGAAACTGTCCGACAATTTAACGATAGCCTCGTAATCGATTTCGCCGTGCTTAGCGATTGGTCCGGCGTGGATCTTGAGGATCTCCAAACGAGCCTGTTCATTGGGCAAAGGGATTTCGATCTTACGATCGAGTCTACCGGGACGCAAGAGGGCGGGGTCTAGGGTGTCGGGCCTGTTCGTCGCCATGATCATCTTGACTTGTCCCAGCGAATCGAACCCGTCCATCTGATTGAGCAACTCCATCAGCGTACGTTGGATCTCACGATCGGCGGAAGTACCTTCGGAGAATCTTCTGCCACCGATAGCATCGATTTCGTCCATGAATATTATGCAAGGCTGATGGTCTTTAGCATAATTGAACATCTCACGAATCAAACGCGCCGATTCGCCGATGTATTTGTCGACGATCGCACTGGAGACGACCTTCAGGAAGTTGGCGTCCAATTGAGATGCGACTGCTCTCGCCAAGAGAGTTTTACCGGTTCCGGGTGGTCCATACAATAGGCAACCTTTAGGCGGAGTGATTCCGACTCTCATGAAAAGCTCTGGATTCAGCAGCGGCAATTCTATGACTTCTCTCAGTTCACGGATTTGTTCTGAAAGACCTCCGATTGCCGAGTACGTCACATCTCCTGGATCCTCGTGACTCATGTTGTATACTAAAGGATCGACTTCGCGCGGTAAATAGCGCATGATTGTGAGCGTGGTCATATCCAAAGCCACCCTTGTTCCAGCCTTCAACTTCTGTTTATCCAATTGCCTGCGACATCCAACTACATATCTGGGCCCATTTGTTGCCTTTACAATAACTAAAAAATTACAAAAACTTATTATTTACAAACATTTGTACAATGAAGAGACACCAAATGTTAACACTAAATAGTCAAAGCTATTAAGTATTATATTATTTTTGTCTAAATTCTTGAAGACAAAGAAATATATTTATGATATATTCATTAATACAAGAAAACATATATTTCCTTAGTAACAGAGTAAGTTAAAATCAAATAGAATGTTAATGTTGAATACTAAAAATCAGACTTACATTTTTCTTCAGTCAACTGTTTCAAAACTTCTCCAACAATTTGGCCGACACTCTGCAGAGCCTTCAGATCATTCTCAGACTTATCATACTGCTTTGTTAGATCCTTCAGCTGCTCTCGCACTGGAAACATATGAAACAAGATAAATATTAGCAAGGATGCTGCAAAAAGACCATTCCCATAACTCACTTTCTTTGAGGCGAGATTCGACCTCCTTGTGTTCAAGCAGCTTCTTGCGGTAATCGCCGAGCGCCTTTTCGCGTTCCATTTCCACGGCCATGGCGGTATTCCTCAAGCAATATTCAACAAAACTTTACGCCAAAATGACACAGCGCAATACAAATTCATCGACACCTAACCTCGAATAAAAAATGACAATCAACAAAGTGCAAGAATCGAATTGGATTAAGCTCAGGATTACTTGACGTTTATGGAGGAAATTTGAATTTCGTTTCGCAAACAACCGGCGGTGGACACAGTACAAAATTCGAGTGAAAAAGATGGGAAAATTACATTTCAAGAGGAAAATCAAGTAATTTTTTTGGATTTGTTATATTTTCATTGAAAAAGATGCCGATTTTCTGGGTTTTAGTGTTGTGCGCAGACACGCGCTCTCTCCACCAATCGCTGCAAATGTCAGATGTCATCGAAACCTAAGCTGTCAGTGGTGTTTTGAGTGTGTGTGTGTATGTGAGATTGCGAGAGTATTGTTTCATTGTGTGTGACGTATGTTTTAAATAGACTTTTTCGTTCTGTTTTTGTGTGCGGTTTCCAGTTTGCGTCTGTATATTTATAAACAATCGGAAACGTTGTCGTTAGCCCGAATGTGACAGAAAAGGCTCGTCGTTATTTCCGTTCCTCTTCCTTTCTGATCCAGCTGAAGTTCTCTGACCACCATTCATTCAATCATTCCTTTCTCAGATACTCTCATTTTAATTCTCCCCAAACGTCCAGCATCAACCCCTGCAGTGTGTAAGTAGTGTGCCATGTTAAGTGAATAAATAACAACTGAAAGTCCTCCTCTGTCAAGTGCACATCATAGTTGAGTCTTATCACTGTTTAAACAATTGCTTCTCATTTAGTTTATTCATTATCTGATATGGATGTGTGATATTCAGAAGTGTTAATTAACAATGATATGTATGCTTGTATGTGTATATATGGGATGGATGGCATGTGGGCAGTCCTTATATAATTTTAATTGAATATTCTGTTTGCTTGGCAGGATGTTCTCCAATGGTATCAGCTGTAATCTGCCATTCAGCTGTATGAGTGTCACCAGAGACTCTGGCTCAGAAGAGCTTCTGCCCAGCAGAATGGCCCGGGAACCAATACTACTCAATGTTTATGACATGTACAAAATTAATGATTTAACCTCAAACATAGGCTTAGGAGTCTTCCACTCAGGTAAATATTAAATAATTCTAACAATAAAATCCAGCTGAAAATATATTTTTTTTTCAAATTTTAGGTGTCGAAATTTATGGTACAGAGTATGCATATGGTGGACACCAGTATCCTTTCACAGGCATCTTTGAGATTATACCAAGGGATGAGAGGGAATTGGGTGATCAATTTCGATTTAGGTAATTATTTTGATTTGAATATGTGGAGTTTCAATTAATAATGCATTTAATTGACTTTTTAGACAAAGCATACAAATCGGATATACAGATTTTACAGAGGATGATGTGAAAAGAATCATCAATGAATTGGGTAAAGAATTCCGCGGGGACAGATACCACCTAATGAACAACAATTGTAACCACTTTTCAGGTGCCTTTACTAAAGTGAGATATCATCATTCGATGTCTTTTTCCTCATTTAATAACGGTAATTTCGTTGTAGATTCTGTGCGGGCAAGATATACCGTCTTGGGTGAATCGTTTGGCGTATTTTAGCAGTTGGGTACCTTTCCTTGAAAAGTGTTTACCCAAAGAATGGCTGATGCCTATGGCTCTGCAGCATTCAATCAGCAACCATTGTCCGGACTCTACCTGTTCCGAGGCCTCGACCCCTCCATATTAAGAGAAAAATGCCAAAAAGAAAAAAGAAACCCACAAAAAGGTGTATATGGAATACAATTTATATATAACGTAGCGGTGCTGTGTGTCTTTCGAAAGGTAAATACTTATTATACAAAGTGAATTTGATAATGATAACAAAACACAACAAAGAAGATTAAAAAAAAACAAACATGATAAAGAATTGCCTTCCGATTAATTAATATAATTGAACAAATCTTATATAAGTTGAACTGCCATTTGCAGACGTAATTTATATACAATATATATATTTATATTTAACTGGAATTAACCGTTTTGGAGTCATGCATTTGATTTATTTTTTTGATTACTTGTACATAATGGATATTCAATGTGTGTGTTGTCTTTTTTACACGTACAAAATGAAAATCGAGTATTTTTCAAAAGATTTGTGAACGTAATTACCCACTAGTTAGATTTTAAATGTTTGTTAATACAAAAATTGTTGAGGATGAAAACACAAAGCGACAAAAAAGATATATGAAGCTATTATTTACGATGGTTTATATGAACAATGTTATGCAATTTAGACGATTCCTAATGAATATTAATCAAAACGAAAAAAAAAAGTGTGTTTGTATGTATATATTATGTGACTTTGAAGAGTGTGTGAGATTTGTACATATGATTAAAAAAAGTACCTTGTTATGCGTTGATAATGTTTACGATGAAGGAAGTTAATGTACCGTCAGATTCAATGTTTCATTATGTGATTATATTATGTAAACGAGGCCTATGGAACGCGAATGAGGAATTATGGGAAGTATCGGTTCCGAATGTACCGCCCACCCTCAGCCAGAAAATGCTAAGTCCATTCCTCCATACTATGAATGAAGCAATAAACCGACTGTTGACGAACTCGCTCCGCCCACTTCCACATAATCAATCTGCTCACTAGATTACCTCCGCCCCCGCGAAATGCACAATTTTGTTCGATTATAAACCATCTCTCTATCTCTTAACTCTCTTTATAATTAAGTATTATTATTATTATATTAATGATTAATTTATAATTCGATTCGTAAGAAGTGAAAATTCGAGAAGACTGGTTTTAGCGCGCGCACTTACAAATTTACACGTGTATATTTTTTAAATGTTAATTTTCTATCGTTCCATTGTATACAAATTGAAAGACGCATCAGCCATTTGAAAACAAACAAAAAAAGTAATAAATACGAAAGGTTTATATAATCTAAGCACACGTGACAATTGTTTACACATTATTATATCGACAATAATCATAGCGTTTTCCGAACCGCTCTGTATTTATTATATGCGAAACTCCAGAAAGACATTTACCATTTTATATTTGTTACACAAAACCCCCCTCGAAACCACCGTTGTTTGGACGCCGATTTATGTGTTGCGTTCTCATAAGTTGTAGTATTGTACAGTGCGCAATGGTTGGATTGTTTACAAAACATTGCGTCGTTAAATCATAGGAAGAAAATAGACATCGGTGCGTCCTGATTTTCATCTAAAGTTGTATTTTATCTTTTATTAGAATGAGAGAAGAAAAAAGAAACTAAAAAGTATACAACCATTAATTTTATTTGATTAATTTTAATATATTGTAAGTACATACATTTTCACTGTATTTTTATTATTGTTGTCCTATCTTATCCCTAACAATATATAAAATGTTTCGAATTTGTTGTTGATGTAGTTTTATATGAAATAAATGTCCTTGGGCTGTGAATAATTTTCGAGTATGAGGACAAATTACTGGGAAGCAGAATCTATTAAATGCTTATGGATATTAAGAGAAACGAATTGCATATAGAAATATCAATGTTTTCCTTTTATTTAGTATTTAATTATCAACAATTTCTTACAAAAAAAACCTTTGTACGTGCTAAATAAAAAGTAGATTGATTAAAATTAATAATCAAATTGACAAAATTATTACTGATTTGCATCTGTGCAAATCGCTTGATTCTTTCTCTTTGCATCTGTGCTTAAAAAAAATATTCTTTTCTCAACTGTTATATATATAATATTTATATATACTTAAAACTATAACTATATATATACTTTGTTAGGCCTTGGCTGGTGGTCTGAAGACACCGACGACGACCGCGTGGTCTCTCTCGTACGGTTCTAGCGTGATCTGCTCTTGAGGTTTCAGTTTGTCGGCCTGCAATTTCTTCACTTCGGCTGCGAAGACTGCCTCAGGTGAGGCTGTCGAGTCTATGCAGGAGGCCTTAATGGAGATGACGAAGTGGCCACCATTTTTGAGGAAGTACTGTGAGTTCAGGGCAACGATACGCGCCTGATCGGGCTGAGCCACATCGGCGAATACTGTGTCAACCATGCCGATCAACATCCTGTACTTGTGTGGATGTCTGGCATCTTCGATGATTGGAATAATGTTGGTGCGTTTCTTCGCAACATTGATCAAATCCCTTCCGGACCTGTGAGAGAATTCCACCGCATACACCAATCCTTCGGGTCCAACGATGTCGGAGACGTGCGACACGGTCGTTCCTGACGCGGCACCCAAGTACAGCACCCTGCTGCCTGGTGGCATGTGAACTTTGTCGACACCGCCAAGGATGGCGGCTGCCAATTTACTTCTGAACGGATTCCAGACCCTGTACTCAATTTTCTCGGTTCCCTCCTCAACGGAAATCTTCTTCTCGCCGTAAACGTCTGATCCAGGTACCAAGTTAAGAGTGACTAGCGCGTCTTCCTTTCCCCTAGCGATGAACACGCCCTCGTGCCTATGTGGTTCAATCACAACATTCTTGCCTCCCCTCATTCCACCGCGTCCGCCGCCGCCACCTCTTCCTCCAAATCCTCCGCGTCCACCGCCGCCGCCTCCTCCTCTACCACCGAATCCTCCGCGACCGCCGCCGCCTCCTCTACCTCCAAAGCCACCACGGCCGCCTCCGCGTCCACCTCCTCTATCGCCAAATCCGCCGCCTCCTCTACCACCGCCGCCACGGCCACCACCACCTCCGCGTCCACCGAAACCTCCACGGCCACCACTGCCTCCGCGTCCTCCAGGTGAAAATCCTAAAAAAAATAATTAAAAATAAGTAACCTTGGTTACAAAACATATAACCTTCAACAGAAGATTATCAAAACATAATAGATTGAAAAACAATACAATTATCTATACACAATTAATATAAACAATCTATATAAATTGTGTTTATTTATAAATCTTGATGAGATATTGACAAATTCAAGCAACAATTTAAAAAAAATCTGTAAATACACATTGTTTTTATATTTCAAACACGCGTCAATATATAAACAATAATAATTGAAACAATTATACATAATAATAACAACATAAAATGTATTAACACATGTATTAAATCAAGTCTTCCATGTGTTTTAGGCGTTGAGCAATTATTTAGCTCAACGATCGCGATTATTATGAAAACTAAATAATTCATTGATGCTAGTTATTTACAATTTCGATTTGCAACAATTTTTTTTACAAATAGTTGATTTGTGGATTGCAATATCAAGCAACAATTGATAAAATTTTATACATAGTAATATTTATGTGAGAAACACGCTTTTATAGTTAGGTTATGTTTGGAGGCCATGTGTTGCGGCCTCTGCACAAAAAACGTATTTACAAACATGATATAGTTGGAAACGAAAAAAAAATATTATTCTTTTAAAGATAAGTTTACTTACCGGGTCTGCCCATCTTAAATTTCTTGTGTTATTGAAATCTTCTCTCAAATCTTAACACCGAATCCCCAAAACTGAATGTGACCACGTGCAGTGCAAGCGCAGCGAACGCCACTTAGTTTACAAAGAGAAATTAGGTACGAAACTACCAACATGTAAACTTCAAAAAACAGCTGCAACTTCACATTGCATTTAGAGGGCGCTCCAGGCGTGAATTTGAAATGTGCTATTTCCTTTCGTTGTTTTGTTGCTATTGGTTGCTATATCCAGCTATATTAATAGAAAGCAAAATATAATATTTAATTTTAAAGACGATTTGTTGTTAATTTTATATTTATTTAAAATTTAATGATATTTACATGTGTCCCCAACTAAGGGTAAAGTTAATTGGGAATTATTGGACTACGTTATTTAAACTTGTTTAATAGATGGAAATATGAGACTGTTGTATTTATTTAAAATGGGGTGGTTTCTGAAAACCAACTTAAAATATTATATTTCGGATAGGCAACCAAATATACATGCATGTAATAATTGTATCATTGACTAAGTGTCAAGGTAGTGTCAAGATAAAAACTATTACAGCTGTCACTGGCTGTCACTTGTCAGAGATATATTTAATTGGGTTTTGTCTTATTGGAGCGATTGGAACATGTTAGTGATGTGACAAGTGCGGGTTTAGTAAACATTAAATAGCGCGTGGACCGTTATTATTTTTTTCCTTTCGTTAGTTCTGTGATCTGCAGTGAAAACATCCACGTTTACACAAATGGTTGTAAGAGATTGCAAAAACGCGAATTGCAGCGCGATTGTTCTCTACTGATAACGTCTTATCAAAAAGGTGGAAGTTGTTCGTATTTCGACCAATTGCCGTGCTACATTCCGTTCACGCACAATATGTTATCATCAACCAATAACAGCGAATCCTCTTGACACAGCATATTTATATTTCTCTATTAACTGTAGTTTTGTTGTTTTTTTTACCTCCTTCTATTTTTACTATAATTTCTTTCTTGATTTGGGTACAATGTCAAATTCTAGAAATCATTTTTTCCTACAAATCTGTATTCTGTTTGCTAATATTCTGATATCATTTTGCTTGGAAGATGTGACACCCATGAGCAATGAGGAGAAGGCAGAGCTGAGGTAATGTTTCTTTTTGATACATGTAATTTTTCTTTGATGACCCTAATTGATTTGAAATGTGCTGAATGCAGGGAGGAGGCAAGGGACATGTTCTATCATGCTTATAGAGCATACATGGAAAATGCATATCCTGCTGATGAACTAATGCCCCTCAGTTGCCAGGGAAGATACAGGGGACTTACTCCAAATCGGGGTGATATTGATGATTCATTAGGAAAGTAAGTGCTGACAAAATCATAACAACAATTGCATACTGATGATTATTAAACAAACTGATTATGAAATGCAATAATAATAATATTAACATTGTGCAACATATGTATTTCAGTTTCTCTTTGACTTTGATTGATACTTTGGACACTTTGGTTATTTTGGGAGATTTGGAAGAGTTTGAACATGCTGTTGGTCTTGTCATTAAGGATGTATCGTTCAACAATGATGTCGTTGTTTCTGTTTTTGAAACGAATATACGCGTTCTCGGGTAATATATTTTTTTGGTTTACGTATTATCTTTATGTACATATCTTATTTCTAGAGGATTACTGTCAGGTCATATTTTGGCTGAATACCTGAAGCAGCGGGCAGGGATAATGCAATGGTACAATGCGGAGCTGCTGGATATGGCCAAGGACGTCGGATACAGATTGCTTCCAGCATTCAATACAACGACTGGAATACCGTATGCGCGGGTATGCAGCGCGATATATACACTGATTTTGATAAGTTTTTCTTATATTATTACGTTAATTTCAGGTAAATTTAAAGTACGGTATAAAAAGTGATAATTCTGAGGCGGCGAAGGAGACCTGCACCGCCTGCGCGGGTTCCGTCATTCTGGAGATGGCCGCGCTGAGCCGTTTGACTGGTGAACCGATCTTCGAGCAGAAGGCTCACAGGGCTATGGACGAGTTATGGAAGATGCGACATCGAAGTTCCGATCTTATGGGATCCGTCCTCAACGTTCATTCTGGTGATTGGGTGCGACGGGATTCCGGTGTCGGCGCCGGCATCGATTCGTACTACGAATATTGCTTGAAGGCCTACATCTTGCTAGGGGACAACAAATACTTAAATAGATTCAACAGGCATTACAATGCCGTGATGAAGTATATTTCTCAGGGTCCGATGTTGTTAGACGTGCACATGCACAGACCGCACACGAACTCTCGCAATTTTATGGATGCGCTTTTGGCATTCTGGCCCGGCCTGCAAGTGCTTAAAGGTGATATTAAGCCAGCGGTAGAGACGCACGAGATGCTTTATCAGGTAATGAAAAGGCACAAGTTCATCCCCGAAGCTTTCACAACTGATTTTCAAGTGCATTGGGGTAATCATCCTCTGCGTCCCGAGTTTTTGGAAAGCACGTACTTTCTGTACGGCGCAACCAATGACCCGCATTATTTGGAAGTGGGGAAGAACGTTCTCAAGAGTCTACAGAAATATGCTCGTGTTCCATGCGGTTACGCAGCCGTGAACGACGTGAGGACTGGCAAAAAGGAAGATCGCATGGATTCGTTTGTGCTTGCTGAAACATTTAAATATCTGTACTTGCTGTTCTCTGATGCGGATGATTTAATATTGAACATGGATGAGTTCATCTTCACCACTGAAGCACATCTTTTGCCGCTGAGTTTATCGCATTTCGGAAATATCACTGCCAAGTCCGAAGATCTGGACGATTACGAGAACGCCCGTACATGCCCGAATACTCTTCAGCTTTTTCCAGGATCAGTGCGAAAAACACTATGGAATATGGTGGATGGAATGTGCCCTAAGAAGGTGGGTAAAAAGAGGCTAATGGCTGCCGAGTTCTCGGCGTCTAATTTGAATCATCTGAAGATCATCAAGGATATGGGAATTAACATCATTGCTCTCAGCGATGGACGAGTGCAGCTTTTGCATACGTTCTCTGCGGCCCGTTCGATCTCCGATGCTGAGGATGGACTTCTTTTCATGCAAGAAATGGTGGAACTGTCAAAGCTTCAATCACAACAGCCGGAAGCCGCTCCTCAAGCAGTTTCTTTTCAGACCAAAAATGCCGATGGTACTGGCAATTTTATTGTTCTGCAAGCAGGTCCTGCGCATTTCGGTATGAATTTGAAAGGGGACCTTAAGGTTACCGGGAAATCCATTATCATTCATCCCCTGAAAGGTTGCGGATCCCTTCCAGCTGGTGACAAGATGAAAGGAAAGATCGCAATTATGGAAAGGGGTGATTGCATGTTTGTTGAGAAAGCACGAAGAGTACAAAAATTGGGCGCAATCGGTGCCATCATTATAGATAATACGCCAAGCAGTAGCGCTCATACGTCGCCTATGTTTTCCATGTCCGGAGACGGCACCGACGACGTCAAGATACCGGCAGTCTTCCTATTCACCCAAGAAGCCTCCAAATTGCTGCTGAGCATATCGAAAGACTCCACGCTCGACCTCACGCTCAGCGAGCTGAAGACAGACGCGGCCGTGTGGCCACCGAGCGAGGAAGAATCAATGTTCCAAAAACTGAAAGTATCCGTCCAAGAATTCTTAAACAAACACACTGGTATCGCATTCACGCGGTCAATACTAGTTGGGAACTTTAAGGCAAACCTAGAGAGCAGCATAGACATGATCAAGATCAGTTACTTGAAGAACGAGATATACAGACCGACCAAGCAAATTGTGAACCCCAAATGGAGTCAAATTAGAACAACCCTTTTGAGAAGCATCATGAAATCCCAGAAAAAAGACGTTCTGGTATCGTTTAACGATATCCGCATGTACTACGAGTCCTATAGTAAAATTAAAGAGGAAACACCGAATAACGGTGACATAAGGAAACCTACCGAATGGCTTCTTCGCGAGCTCAACATGGAGCTGTACTGGAACGAAAACCAACCGAAAATTCAGGAAAGTCATCTTCTGGAAGATCAAGAAGAAAGTGATGGAAATACCTCCGATGTGGCCAAATCTCTGTATAAGCAGACCGTCTTGGACGATGTGAAAAACGAAAGTACCGGTACCGATGATCTGATCATCAGCGAGGAGCGGGATTCAAGTGATAAAATAATCTTAAGTAAAGAGCAAGTAGACGCTAGTGAAAAAAATAAAAAGGATGAATTATGATTCATAGAGTGAATTTTATTCTATTTATATAAATATCGAAATTTGTCTGTGTTACTTTACTTCATTATTGTTTTACATATTACGAGGTTACGGATCCTTTTATTTCTTCTCATTCTTTCTCTTTCTGTATCTTTCTTCTTGTTAATTATTATTATTATTGTTCTTTATTTTCCGCTCACAAAACATACCCTGTTCAAGGTTTTAATTATTTGTAAGAAATTTTATCGAAAATGAAATAATGTAAATAATTTATATATATGTAAGTGTATTATAATGAATGTATAAAATGTGAAATATTTTTATATAAAACGTTCTTATTTTAGAATGTTTAATGTATAATATTAAAATAAATTTCCTTTATTTAATATTTAATTGTTTGCAAGTATCATTGTATCACTCATATCTAATTGATTTTGATTACAATATTAAAATTTAAAAGATACTATGAAATCAATAAAAAGTTTGTTTTCAATTTTGAAAATCTGTACAGGTGGTTGCATATAAAGTGATGTTTCGTAGCAATCTTCAGGGTGATTAACCGGCTCAAACCAAACTGCCGGCGTCTCATATGAGGTGTAAATCAGTGTTTAGGTTATTGTCATTTACAATCCGAATTTTTACTGTTTTGCAATAAATTAAGTGAACTGTTCATGATGGCGAAAGCGTCTGCCGTTCCGATAGTTTTAAAAGCAGAAATCCAAAAGTTGATACCTACCTCGAAAATTTTGGTAGTCGGCGCTGGCGGCATAGGATGTGAGATATTGAAAAATTTAGCGATGTCTGGCTTTAAGGACATTGAGATTGTAAGTTGGAATACACACAAGTAGCAATTTACCAATTATATACATTTCCTGTGTCTCCCACAGATTGATCTTGATACAATTGATGTGAGCAACCTGAACCGACAATTTCTCTTCCGCAAAGAACATGTTGGCAAATCCAAGGCTATGGTTGCCAGGGAGACAATTCTTAATTATAATAAGGATATAAATATTAAGGCATACCATGACAGTATTACAACGTAAAATTAATTTGCATATTGTTTGTTTTTTTTGTATAATTAATGATCATTTACTTTGCAGCTCTGAATATGGAGTGAATTTCTTCAAGAGATTTGCTGTTGTATTAAATGCTCTGGACAATAGGGCCGCGCGTAATCATGTGAACAGGATGTGCCTGGCAGCCGATGTTCCATTAATTGAATCTGGCACCTCTGGTTACACAGGCCAAGTTGAATTCATTAAGAAGGGATTGACACAGTGCTATGAATGTAATCCAAAGGCTGCTCAGAAGACATTCCCTGGCTGCACAATCAGAAACACACCATCTGAACCAGTCCACTGTATTGTATGGGCTAAACATTTATTTAAGTGAGATTCGTCAGATTTTTTAAGATGTTTTCTCAAATCTAAATTTAATATTTTTTTAGTCAATTATTTGGTGAAGATGATCCTGATCAGGACGTTTCGCCGGACACTGCGGATCCTGAGGCAGCTGGAGACGCAGGCGTTGAAGCTTTAGCACAAGTAGACGAGAGTAAGAAAGTCGAAAGAAAATCGACGAAAACGTGGGCTCAAGAAACTTCGTACAACCCAGAGAAACTCTTCAATAAATTCTTTGAAGATGATATCAAATATCTTCTTAGCATGGGTATGTATGCAAAATATTTGTATTTTTTTTTGTTTGTTCTTTTTCGTCATATTATATTTAATTTTTAGAAAACCTTTGGAAAAACAGGAAAGCGCCAATTCCGTTATCTTGGTCATCTGCTGCTTCAGACGATGGCGACCAAGAGAAGTCTAAAAACGACGTCCATAAGGAAGATATGGAAGTGTGGTCGTTTAAAAAATGCACCGAAGTATTTTCGTCGAGTATATCGATGTTGAAAGAAGAATTGGCTAATAAGAATTTCTTGGTTTGGGACAAAGATTTTAAACCGGCTTTGGACTTTGTGACTGCCTGCGCAAATGTCAGGTCGCATATTTTCTCGATTGCCAGGAAGTCGCGATTCGAAGTCAAATGTAAGTAATAATTTGATTCTATACAAATATATTCGAATATAATAGTTTGTACTGATGATTGATTGTTTTTTCAGCTATCGCTGGGAATATTATTCCAGCTATTGCAACGACAAATGCCATGGTTTCGGGTCTTGTTGTGTTGTTAACTTTCAGAGTGTTGGCCGAAGAATATGAGAAATGTTTGACAGTGTACGTGAGGCAAAAATCAAGTGAATCAAACACTGTAATGATGACTGAGAAGTTTTTGGGAGCTGCGAATCCCAAATGTTACGTATGTTCGAAGCAACCAATGGTCGATGTTTCAATTAATACGAAATCAATGCTCGTCAAAGATTTTGAGTCGGAGATACTCAAAAAAAGCTTAAACATGGTTGCACCTGACGTAGTTCTGGACGGTAAAGGCGTGGTGGTGATTTCATCCGAAGAAGGCGAAACGGCTGCAAACGACAATAAAACCCTGACGGAAATGGGAATCGTCGATGGAGCTATTCTGAAAGTCGACGATTTCCTGCAGAACTACGAGCTGACCATATGCATCCATCACTACGTTCCCAAAGAGAAAGAGGATCCGCTGTACAAGATCTTGGCCGATATGGATCTGCAAGCCAAATCCGAAGAGGGAGCCAACGGTAAAGAAAACGGTGCTTCTTCTGCAAGTGCCGCTGATTTTGCCGCTGTCAACGTCGATGACGACGAAGATCCGCAAGAGGGGTCATCGAAACGCCGTAAGATGAATCCAAAGGAGGAAGACGATGATGATATGATAATGTTAGATTAGATGTGTTAACTGTGTATATTCGTTCGTGTCCTTCATATCAATATACAACAAAGTACGAATTATCAGTCGAGATCGGCAACAAACAAAACAACCAGTTCAATATTTTTGTATAAAACTCATACGTTTGCAGTGGAAACAAACAAGTCCGTTTTCGTTTTGTTTAAATGTTTCTTTTTTTTTGGTAAATCTTACTACTACTATATTTAAGAACATGTTAATTTTAAAATTTATTTGTGAATATAGAAGTAAATGTATATTTATATATAAATATATATATACACGCACGCACATATATGTGTGTGTGCATATGATCATCTTTCAATAAATGGAAGGAATGTAAGAAAGTCTTTGCAAATTTAGTTTTCGCGCTAGACGCGGCAACGTTGTCTCAAGTTGAATGGATATATCTTAAATGCATTCCACAGCTGACTTCAATTCAAATTCTGTTTACAAAACAATCCATTGTTTTCTGCAGTGGTGTCTGCAAGCTCGCGCTCAGAGAGGTTTTGCAGCAAAGCGCCGGTACGTACTGCACGATCTCAAGAAGCGTGAACAATGCCTCTGGATTCTGACGAGCAGACCGGAAGCGTGGAGATCAAGAAGAGATTGCCCGAAGAGGAAACCGGAAGACCGGCGAAACGTCGCTGCGAATCGCACCGTCCGAAACCGGAAATCCGTTTCGATGGGGTCAATCATTGGCCGGAGCTGATACAGCAGAAGCAACGGTGTAAACTGTGCATTGACGCGTTTTCGCGCATCAAGTGTGACAAGTGCGGAGTGGCCCTTTGTCTGAACAGAAACAACAACTGCTTCAAGCGGTTCCACATCTATTGATTAGCAGCGGCGCCGGGACGCGCGGATGTATTTCCTCCTTTTTATACTTTATTTCTCCTCATATATCGATAGTTTCGCTTCTCTGAATCTACTTAATATTTAAGTATTATAATTATATCTATCTCCTCTTTCCATATGATGTTGATGATGCAGAATGCTGCTGCCGTTGCTACAGCTACCACCGTTTGGATTCAAGATTAATTGCAGCGGCAACGTCGATCCGCGACGGATCAAAACAAAAATAAACCTGGGCCGACTTCAATGCGGTTCCACTTTTGTTTACAAATTGCAAAAAGTAAACTCAAACTTGAAACGAACAAGAAGAAGTGGAAAAAGACGCCGGCGTTTGCAGCTAGTTAACAATCTACGATGTAGAAGTTTTGCGACGCGAGATCTTGGATCGAAACTCGTGTTTGAACTAAAGACTAATTAATGGCTTCTGATCAAGTGCCCTCAGTGAACAAAAGGCCCTCGGAGGACGAGATGGACGAAGAGCCGTCCAAAAGGAAAGTTGAAGAGGCGACGCCAGAGTTCAGATTCGATGGTGTTGACCATTGGCCAGAACCATCGGACCAGAAGCAGAGATGCAAGCTGTGTGTTACAGCCTACTCTCGGATGAGATGTGAGAAGTGTGATGTGGCCCTATGTCTGAATAGAAATAAGAATTGTTTCAAGAGGTTCCATATTTGCTGAGCACAAATAAAATTTTAATCAATCTTCTCCATATAAAACATACATACAAAGATCTTACTTCTTTATGTCTCTACTTACAGCTCCCACCATACTCATCCAAAATTTTGAATTTGCCGCGCGGCATCCATCCTTCTTCCTTTCTCATTATTCGGTTGGCTAACCTGCAGGAAGTCGAAGTCGGCCATGCGCTCGATGTTCGTTCCTTCTTTTCCCAGCAGACATCTTGACAGTTGGTCGTGTTATTAGCACGTGTCCGTCTATTTCCGAAAAATATAGAAGAAAATGGATAAACCAGTGGTTCTCTCACGTGTGATCAGGGTTTTGGGCCGTACCGGATCACAGGGACAATGTACCCAAGTTAAAGTTGAGTTCATCGGAGAACAAAACCGTCAGATCATCCGCAACGTAAAGGGACCAGTTCGTGAAGGAGACATCCTCACCCTCTTGGAATCCGAACGTGAAGCCAGAAGATTAAGATAATTTCTATATTAAAAGGTATGTACAAGTACAATTAGTACATCGGCCAATATACGAAAACTGATGAAAACAAGGTTATTTATTATGTTGACATGATTTAATATTCTTTTGTTTCTTTTCCAGATGCCCAAATAAAAAAAGCCAAAATTCGTTGGAAGCAATGAAGAAGATCAACTGGCAGATATGACTTTTATATTTTGTTTATTAGAAAAATAAAAACTAAAATCTGGCTTTCCAACAATAAACAAATGATGTATACTTACTTATTATCCCTTGTCAATATGCACCAACACCAATTTGCAATGCATCCAAGATGAAAAAAGTAAAAGCATATTTATCAATTTAACTCAATTTCCTTTATTTACTAATTGAAATATTTCTTCAACAATTCCTCAACTTTGTTCCTGTTCCCAAGGTTTGCAACCTTTGCTTGGAATCTATTCCCTTTCCCAGCACCTTTTCCATTCAACAATTCACAAATGCTAAATGAAAAAAACATTAATAACCATTGAATTACCCACAACAATATTTTTCACCTCTTTCCAAGTTCCTCTATATCCTTCTCATTTCCATAGAGCAAAATGTTACCTGCACCCTTTTCCTCACCTGTTGATAATACCAAAAACGTTTCAGTTGAACCAAATTCCTTGATGAATGTATTCATGAAATCTGGTTCAGCTTCTTTACGGTGCATACAAAAGTACTTTGGCATGGGCACACTTGATTTCAGTTTGTCAGCTTCAAGAGCTGCCAGATCTTTGAGAACATTCTGCAAATTTTTGGTGCTTCCTTTAGAAGACTTCAGAAGTTTATCAACTAATTCAACATGTTGCTGGGGACCAGAGCTAAAATTAGTTTAATCAAATTAGGAAGATGTCTTTTTGATGTAAAATGTCTTGGTTTACTTTAAAATTGCAGTGAGTTTTCTTTCTCTGCCAATGGATTTGTCTAACCTCTTCAAAATCCTATTACCACAAAGGAAGTATAAGAGGCATTGATTCTTTCTCTTACTTTTCTCGCAGTGCAACAATTTAATACTCTGCAATTGACTTAAGTTGGTGACATGCGTTCCGCAACACATGTTGCTTTCAATTCCATCAATTGTTATGATCCTGATATCACCAACATGATCATCAGGAAGTCCCCTGCTTCTTGCCTAGAAGATACAAATATTTAATTTTCAATAAAGTGAACAAATTAGAGCCATTACCTGTTTGATTTCTTCATCTGTTGCAGTTTCATTGAAAACTTGCACAGAAACATTGGTGCAGTTACGAATAAGTCCATTCACAGTTTCTTCAACTTCAGCAATTTGATCTTCTGTGATCATAGGTGTGTCTTCAAATAAATATTGATTGATACATTAATTGGTTTTTCATTAATTGCAACAAAATTCATACCAAATTCAATATGGGTTACTTCCTCCCCCAACCACCAGGATAAAGTTTTAAAGTTGAAGTCTCTTTCAAAAATTGCACTTATCAAATGTTGGCCTAAAATACAAAAACTCTAATGAAACCTATTGCATGATAACAATAATAATTACCAGAATGCTGCTGCATATGGTCAAATCTTCTTTGCCATACAATTTTCTGCTTGACAACATCTCCAGGATTCAATGGTTCTGTAGTATAATGCAAGGCTTGATCACCTTTACGAATCACTTGATGCACCCATTTGTCATTAAGGTAGCCTTGATCAAAAGGCTGAAATATGATATGATTCGTAATTTGATGAAATATGATTGTTATTAATGTTCACCTGTCCTCCTCCTTCTGGGAAGATTATGGTATCTTTGCATATTATTTCATAACCTTCTTGTTTAACTTTCTTGCCATCCACCAAAGTTTCAAACTTTGCTGGGCAGCAAGAGATCACTTCAGAGGTGAACTGAAAATACGTTAATTATTTATATGTAAATTCTAATTGCAATACATACCTCTTGCAAAAAGCTATCTTCTTGACATTTAAAAACCATTTTGCGTTTAGTAAATTGACAGATTTACGTTGTATTACTCTACGTTGAGTGCAAAATATTCTTTATTGACTTACACTTACGATAAAACTTTATACGTCAATTTTATGTACATATATTTATGAAATAATGTCTATTTTAACAGAATACCTAATATTATGATTATACAGTTGCATAACATAATCTGTATTATTTTCATGATTGAAAAGCTTATATGGGATATTTTCTAAATTGAACAAATTGTTAATTTTTTAACCAAAGAAATGTGATCTTTTTAATTAGGTATTATTGATTAGGTGTAATTGGGAAATATAGGAGGAAGAAGAAAAAATAAGCAAGTAACCCTTGATATCCGCGATCTGTTTGTTGAAAAAATGTGGATGTTATTTAATGAAGAAAGTAGAGAGAAAAATGCAAAAAATACATGGAAATTATAAAATTAGTTGTTAAAGTTTAAACAGAATATATTTGATTATTATATCTGATTGTTTGTATTCATATTTGTACAGTATATATTATCAATTTTGATTTTGACCCAAACGGGGATGAAGCTATGATGTTTGTGTGTTATTTATTTAACATATAATTAAATAAAGTTAATGATAATCCATATTATTTGTTTTATTTATATCTGTTTTTTTTTGCAGCTTTGTAATTAATATATATAAAGGTACCATTCTCATAATATATTTACTAAAATGATTGATTATAGCAGAGATCGGCTGACCGACATTCAAAGAGCATCATTATTTCTATTGCATCAATTATAAAATTTAAGTAAATCGTTTGCTAAGGTAATACGGTAATTATTTCGATTGAGAAGTAATTAAAATGCTTGATTTTGATAAGTTATAGTAGATGTAGTGACCAAAACACAATGCCGGCAGTTAGCTGATTGGAAAGGTTGTAGTTTTCTCTTTAATTTGCGTATTTGATGGTTTAATTAGCACTTGTGGTAATCGATTAATTTAAAAACGTGAAGGTGTTGCAGCAAATTGAAAAAAAATAATTAAATAAATGGTTATATTCATATATATTAGAAAATTTGAATTTACTGTTTTAAAGAATAATTCTTTCGCTTTCGTTTGCTATAAAATAATTTAGTTTTGGTTAATTAATAAGAAAGTTATTAAGCTTTAATGAGTCGGCGGTTTTTTGCAAAACTCAAGTCTCCGCCCCCATAGATTCTCGAAAATGCCAGAAAATTTCGATTTGCACTAGGAGACAATGAGTAGCAAGGAGGTATCTGAGCTACTAGCATCGTTCGTTCCTGATTGGTTGGAATTTGAAATTTTGAAATTTAGAAAGAGACTAAAAGTATTTTATCAATCTATATTTTCACTTATTTTAATCTCTGTATATTTTAGATCAACATTCATGTTCAACATTCTTCTAGAAACAAGTGTTTACGAAAATACAGGCCAATTTCCAAAACGTTGTTTTCCAAACTATCTAATACCAAAGTTTGATAATTAATTGTGACGAAGCTTTGGTAGCTACAAACCTGTATTTATACTCATTTTAATCTCTGTATATTCAAGATCAATATGAATGTCGAAAACTGCTCCGAGAGTTGGTGTATAGGAAAATACAGTCCATTTTCGAAGACGTTATTTTTCCATCTCATTTATGAAATATTAAAGTTTATTGATCAATTATGAAGACACCATTACAGCTACAAACTAATATTTAAGCTCATTTTAATCTGTGTATATTCAAGATCAACATTTATGCATAACATTCTTCTGGGAGCTCAAGTTTATGAAATTACAGGCCATTATCTAAGACGTTGTTTTCCTATTGTTACTTAAAATGTATATGTATGTTTGGTTGCTTGCACTTTAGGCGCCAAATAAATATTCCATTTGTTGTGACAGCTGGCGCCATCTGTTAGCAATATTTCAAAGGTTGTAGTTTAGGCATTTTGGCGCTGCACAAAATTTACTTCCTTAGAAACGTTCTAATTTAAATAAACAAACATGTAAAAATAGTGCTTGTACAAACGTAATGTTATTACTTTAGTCTAATCATTAAAATGCTAATTAGTTTTCGAGTTACATGCATTTTAATTATTTCAAGCAGAGACATCTGTCGGAATTTTCAGTATTCGGTATGTGTGGTTGCAGAAGAATTTTGAATACAAATATTGATTTAAATATACAGAGATTAAAATGAGCATAAATATATGTTTGCAGCTACCATAACTTAATCACAAATAATTATCTGTCTTTGGTATTTGATAGTGTTGCAAGCATCATCTTCGAAGAAGGCTTGTATTTTCGTAAGCACTTACTCCTAAAAGATTTATGCACATGCATCTTTGATCTAGAAAATCGCCTGCTACGAGCTGTAGAAATTGGAAGCTGTTTCGTTGAAATCCGAAGAGTTTTCATGATTTTTTCTTAATTACACGAAAATTACGTAACTTTTGTTGCAATTCATGATTGCGTAAGATGGGCGCCACCAGAGAAACGTTATCGCCTAGGCGTAGTAGGCGCCTCTTAAATTATTTTCTTAGTAGGATCAATTTGGGCCTCACAAAGTCATGATCCGTTACTGGTTTTGTCGTGTTAATGTTATAACATATAAACGGCTATGTATGAAAATAATATTTATAATTAAACATGAATGACCCGGCGCATCCACAAAATATTTAGAGTGAATATTAAGAATGATTTAGTGCAGAAAATATAATCTAATATTTATTAGTTATTGTTAAGTTTAGTTCAAATTCAAAGCATTTTTACGTAATTCCTTAATTTATCACTAGTATTTCTACGCGATATTTGCTAAGTACTTTTATAAGTAATTTTTTACGTTTATGTATTACACATTATGTTTAACACATGTATACTACTTATACGTCATTTTATTACGTAATACATTATATTTTATATAACTGACAGATAAAATGTCATTTAATGACGTATTTAATCTATAACGACAATGACATCTAATTGACGTTAAAATTAATATTATCATATTTCTTCGTATTTTCGTATGTCGTGTATCCCTTGACACCATTAAACCAACCTCCGTAGCTTCAGTATTTTGCAAATTATACCGTGATCTTGATCACTCGATTGTCAACGAGATTTCACAAAATTTAGCACCTTTATTTAATTGCAGAACTAATGTTAATGCATCAAAATTATGATGCATAGCGAATTGTGACAGAACAACTGATTTCGTTTGCATCACGAAAACCATATGCGATCGTCAATGATTGATTTGTTTTGACAGCAGCCGCGATCCCTTATTTAGTTCTGACCCATTTGTACTTACTTAGCGACTGGCAATTATATATATATATTATTAGTGCCACACTGCACTGAATGCCCAAAGACTAAATAAGGGGACGGAATCGGATTTACTCAATTAAGATCAAAGGAAAAACACATTTAATTGACGCCAGATATAAGAACAACAACAAAAAAAACCTCGATAAATTGATACATAAATAAGATTGAGACAGAGAGATAAATAAGTCTGTTTTATAATAACCAGTTCTTATTAACTTATTATTAAATTACTGTCGAGAAGAATGGAACGAAACAAGAAGTCCTCGTTAAATACCGTTAGCATAGATAAGTAGTGAAAAAAAACGAAACGAAAGAAAAGAATGAGGAATGTCTTTATGAAAATGTACACACATACACACACATATATTACTTTTTTCTCTCTTCTTATTATTATCATTTACGATAATTGGTGAGTGACTAATTTTCTTATTACTGAATGCCATTGTGCTGGAGCGAGCGTGTTTTTATTAAAATTTCATGCGCACTTTTATTTTCTGTACTCTCTCTCTCTCTCCCTTTTCATTTCATGTCTTTCTCAATTGGTAATTACAGTGTTTTTACAATCAGACGTATTATGCAAACCTGCTAATAATGAGCGCCTATTAATTATTGGTTTTCATTGGCGCCGTCTGCGAAGCCAATAACGGAAATTACAGAAAAACACACTCGCATACACACTGATGCTTCCCCCTCGCTCCCTTGGGGAACGAACTTTGTTCTTTCAGTTTTCCATTCAATGACACACGAAGAGATAATTTGCGTTTTATTGTTATATATTTTTTTTTCCCATTTCCAATTCCCTGAGGTTTTACCAAGAGACGAAGCGCAAAACTTGCTTTCCAGTAAAACCGACTTCCATCAGAGCAGAGCGCATTTTCAACGATTTGCAAATTAGTCAAATGTGTTTTAGTTCTTAATCTTAATTGGAATATGCGATTCCGCGAAATAATGCAGAATCAATTGAATGAATGCGCGTTCAAGTGAGAATAAATCAAAAGTAATGAGTCGATTAAAATTGTAATTGATTTATAATTAAATTCGATGGCATTTTAATGTGCGAATTAATTAATTGACGTGCGCGCAGCGAAACGAAACGGGTTCAATTAAGTCGATGGTCGGTGCATCGATTAATAAAGTTTGCAGTTAAGTTTTGCGGAATCACCGTCGCAGCAGACAGCGAGCGACAGGTCATCTCTTCATAGTGAGAGGAAATGTGTGGCAAAAACGAATCGAACAGTCAATCATTATTATAAACACACACACACAGAAAAACAGTCGTACATTCATAGTGAATGTGCGCAATGTTTTAAATACAACTTCAACGCGTAGCTCAGTACAAGTTACTTGGCAAGTACTTAAGTAATAATTACACTATGTAGGTAAACAATCCTTATATTATGATAGGAGTATTATAAAAGTGTTAAAGCAAAGTAGAAATAGGTTGTTGAGTAACGCGTAATGAGCGGCCGTTTTCACAGAAACGTTATTTGTTTTTGTTTCTCTATAAATGAATCGATACTTCTGATTGTATATAATATAAAAATGCTTAGCCTAAAATGACTCGGAAACATTCGCGTAATGATGGATAATTATTGGAGTTGTTGCGATGATAGAAATGTAAACAACATTTTGTATCGTAAAGTACCTACATACGGTACAAATATGTCAATAATCGTATTTGATTCCATATAAGTCAAGTTATAACTGCGAAACGGGATCTACATTGCGATACTGAGGCATACGTTGAAATAACTATTTTATAAATATGTAGGAATACTTGGCCTATTACCTTATACTGTATAAAATAATATTCTTCGATGGCAACTTATGATGATGGTATGTTCTACAATAATATGAATATACACACGTTCTAAAACCTATACTATATTTAGTAAATTACGTTTATATCAGTACATAGGTTTTAATGAGCAAATATGTAGCTTTAATTTGGTATATCAAAAATAAATTTGTAGCGCATACATATTGACATTTAATGTAAAGACATTCCTTTTTCGTAGTTTAAAAAAAACTTTCTTCAAGTTGACAGCGAATTACGTCTAAATGACTAGAGATACAATTATACCAGTACATACGTTTTAAAGAGTAAATATTTAGTTTGAATTTGGTTGTTCTAAAACAAATTTGTCGCGTATACATTTCGTAATATATGCAATAATGTAAATGTACTGCATTTGCAAAACATGTATTCAAGTTTGACAGTAAATAATGTTTAAATGACAAAATATTCAATAATACCAGTGTATAGGTTATACACAGTAAATAATTAAATTTAATTTGGTTATTCGATAATGAATTTGTCGCGAATAATTTTCAAAATATAAGTAAAAATATAATTGCACTACTTGATGTTGTTTTCAAATAAGGTATTAATATTTAATTGTTTAAAGTTTTTGTGTTTAAACCGCAACATGCATATTAAGATTAATAAAGATACTTTATTCTCTGCAATTTTAGCTTCAATTTGCATATTAATTGACCTATCGGCCTTTAGCAGATAAGCGTTCAGCAAGAGGAGCAGGCCAAATAACAAACACGTGAAATTAATGAGATTTTTCCTCATTCCAATTTGATTTGTTGTAGGTGTGATTGTGGAAGCGCCAAGTGGTTAAGAGGTCGCGACGATCATGAAGTGACCCACGACCCTTCGGGGCCAATTAAAAGAAGAAGAAAGAATGCAAACGGCGGCCTCTGCTCGGCCGTCGCCTGCCGCATCATCTCATCATCTTACATCTCTCATCTCCCCATCGTTCGACGCGGTTAGTCGTCGTCCAGAGAGAGCTTAGCTTAGTATACTGAACGGCAGCATCGGCAGCGGCCTCTCACCTCCACGCCACGACGATCGCATCGCTTCGGTTCTACGGTCTTCGGTCAGTCGTGCGCTGGGACCATTCGAAAGTGGTACCGTATTATTGAATCACCCTGTAAACAGGGCCAAACGAGAAGGATTCAGAGTCGGAGGGAGAACGAGCAAGAGAGAGAGAGAGAGAGAGCGAGAGAGAAAGGAGTGCAGGACGAGAGTGAGTGCGCGTGAATGGTGGTGCTGTTGTTGTTCTTCTAGACGGCGCGGTACCAGAGAGGCCCTTCCAACAGAGGCCAGGCCACGACAAGACCGGACTAGACCCGACCAGACTGCCTGGTACCTCTTCAGTACAGTACCAAGAGTGCCCAAGCCCAATGGTCGCGTAGCATGTATCGCGCTTCCACGTCCAAGCGTTAGATCCAAATTCAAGAATATTATCACGAACCGCTCCTGCCCTTCCTTCATTTTCAACCGCACTCATCGATCTCGTTTTGTGGTTCCTGCGAGGATAAGTGGTCATCAAGGTCTGCTGAAATGTGGGGGCAGCTCATCCTATTCTCACTCTTCTCCTTCACCGACGCTCTACTTAATGTAAGTCCAAACACACTAAAACTAATAATCATCATCATCATCAGCATCATCATAATGAATCAACAGCATCACCATGTAAAAGAAATGCGAAAGAAAAACGATACACTTAAAGAAAACATATAAACACGACAAATTGTTATTATTTATACATCTCGCAAACACGTCGTTATCGCGTTGCGCAATTAAATTAAATTTAATCGCGTATTCATCCGCGACAAGAGGTCGACGCAAAACAAAATTCAATTAAAACGGTCGTCTCGTTTTGGTAAATACATACACCCAAATCGGATAGAACAGCGACAAGCGCAATATTTGGACAATATATAAAGGTGAATAAGCATCATTGGAAACTCGTTTAAAAGAACATTCTTTTCATTATATAATAATGAGTTTATTCAATGGAAATTACACAATACGTGTACCAGAATACAAAACAAAAATAAATGAATTGATGAGGTGAATGAATATGAAGGATGCTCGTATGCAATTTTATCAGAAATAACCATCTCCATCTGCAATACCGTTATAAAGTTAATTAAAACTTATTCACACTGCAAATTTATTAATATCTATTTTGATATCCACCTGAACGTTTTGAAATTTAAATTTATTTTATTACTGTATTAGTTAATTCAATTTTATGTTATTGTTAAAAACAAACTTAAAGAAATATTTTGATTATTTCAAGTTATAATAATATCTCGTGAATGCGTTAAATTTGATCAATATATTATTGAACACAAGTCTCAATTACATAAATTTTACTTAATACTCATTCAGAAGACGAATTACATTAGTTAAAGCAGATTAGCGTATTGTTGTTGTTAATTGAATCAAGTTCCATGGATACATCGTTACGTTAAATGAATAATTATGGTTTAGTACTACCTACATTTATACTACACAATGATTATTGCGTTTTGCGCAGAGTACTAATTATCCGAAAGAGTTATCTATACGCTATAATTAAGCGGAAAATATAAGTATAATGCAGTGAAAACGCTTTTGTTTTTTTCATTTTCTTTTGAAGCTTTTCCAAACTTGGACGGATAACATCGACTGGGCTAAAGAATGGACAATGCGATTTAAAGTGGCTGGTCAATTTCCTTTGTATAGATTATATAAGCACACTGAAGTGTTGTCTATCCTACTCTTTCACTCTGTATGGGGCGGGCAGAAGAAATCAACAGATTATTGTACTTGACTCGAGATCGGTTACGTTTTTATGGTCGTCCTAACTGGCCGTGGTTAAAAATAAAGAACTCTTCGCAAAAGGCGAAGATGGACTTTCTCCCATTATGCGTTTAATATTAATGCGGCAGGTATATAGTCAAAATGGCGCGTTCGCAGAAGAACTCATCCTAAGATTTCTTGGATCTCTCTAAAATCTATATGGGTATATATATATACATACATCGGTCGATATCTTTGCAAACGATCAACTCTAGTCATCCAAGAAGTATTCTTTCTTGCTCTTTGCAACTGCAAACTGGGCACTGGGAAATTGATCTTTATCTCGTTAAAAGTACATTATTGTTCCCTGTAGACTTTAATTTATTTCTTGACCTCCGTTTAAAGAAAATAAAAATATTTACTTCATTATTTTTAAAGAGAATTCCGCGAATTTTTAGTTTGCAGATTTAATGAACATATGGGATCGAGCGTACTTAAAAAGGTGATAAAATACATGATTTCACATATAAAAAATCTTCATCATTTAATAACATCTAACGAAAATTTTCTGGAAACACATTTATTGCAGAAAATGTTTATCAAACTCAGAGGAATCTCGCATTGCATTGCATAATCCACAACATAAGTCAATTCGTTATGAAAATGTATTGATTTTAAAACTACTCAAATCCTGCACTTAACGTCAAATATCAATTAAATGATGGACTCCAATCGACGTTCGAATGTTTTTCAAAATCAAGTTTATTTAGAAATTAAAAAGATTTTAACGTTTATTCTTACTCTACATAGTTTAAAAAGAAAATTGTGTACTTACATTTAAAAGAACGTAATTATAAATATTAATTATTTGTACTTCTTTTCTTATTTAATTGGAAAAAAAACTATTAAATGTCACAGGCATAATTTGTCACAAACAATTTTTATTGTTTTTTTTTTAATTATACAACTTGATTTTAAAATTAATATGTAATGAAAACTTTAGAAAAAAAAAGTAGAATTTTAAAAATTAATAATTTAGTAATAGCAATTTACCCAACTTAAAAAAAATTATATAGGATTAGTAGAATTAATTATAAATAAATCTTTAAGATTGTTTAAGATTATGAAAATCGTTTTTAAATTATTTTAATCAAATACAACGGTAGTTTTTCATTAACTGAAATTGCTTAAGATTAGTAATTTCATAAGAAATTACATTAAATAAACGATGTTATTAAAACACGTTATCTCATTTTCAATGTCCATAATAAACATCATTGTGCCTGCGCTTAATTTTTCTACTTTTCTGTAATAACATTTTAATTGAACCAGTCACAAATGCATTGTTCAGAAATCTTACAATACTCGTTTATTATCTACCAAATGCTATGAATTTGAATGATTTAGAATATTTTTTAGTAGAATTACCGTAATTTCTACTTTTCAATATTTAATTCATAATAAAAAATCTTTCATAATATAAATACACTTTTTTTCTTTTGTTGGGAATATTGTTTAATAATTACTAAATGTCATATTACCAACACGTATAAAAATTGCATATTGTTTAGTTACATTAAGAAAAACAGTTTCTTTTGTTTTGCAAAGTTTTTTTTTTAAATATTAATTTGAAAATCAAGTTACATAATTACAAATTGTGCATAAAAAAAACAATTGTTGTTTGTGATTCATATTTGAAGTGAAAAGGAATGTAGAAGCAGCAAACAAATAATATGTGTAATTATAACATGTAAGTATAAAATTGTGCTTTAATAACATAACATATTTCCCTTAGTAACAAACATTACTACATAAATAATATAAAAGTTAATTGTAAGAAAGGTTTGATTATTTGAAATACTGTAAGATTTGCAAGCAATTTCATAATAAATCACTTGGTATAAATGATGTTATTAAGTTGGATTATCTCATATTCAATGTGCAATTATACCAATTAATTGTAATACATTTTAAGTAAGATTGTTTGTAACATTCAACAAAATTTAATTAGACATTAAATTGCTTAATTATTATGTAGTTTATCTTATCAATTGGACAAATTCGTGGTATCTTTTAGGGACATTCTCTGTATGCGTTGAGGGAAGAACGTAAGTAATAATGGTGTGACCTCATTTCGTCGAAAATTTCGCAACCGCAAAGTCTTCAAGATAAAACCAACCGCCCACGCGTTTCGCTCCGCGCATTCATCGCGTCTTTCGATTAAAGCTACAATTGATTCGAGCTTAAAAAATATAATAATAAAAGAATACAAAAACAAGGGACAACTTTCGTACCTTCTGGTTTTCGATCAATTAACCTTCGTGTGTTTACCGATTTTTTTTCCATTTCTTTCGGTCAGTTTTCGGTCCGTCCTCCGGTTTTGCTTCTTTTGCTCCGTTTATTGTTTATCCTCTTTTTTGTTGTTTTTGCATATGGGGAATGGTGGGTTCTTGTGCGGCGACGGCGACGCAGCATTCCCAGTCTGTGAGTGTCGGGACGGACGGACGGAGAGAGGAAACAAAATAAGCAAATGAGCCTTCTTCTTGGTTCTTCGCGCGGGTTGGAGGGAGGAATGGAATGGAAGACTCAAATAAAAATGTGAAATAAAATGTAAATCACGCGTGGGATTGAGGGAACTTTGGCGGATTCGAAACGTGTATTTCCAGAATTCCAGCGCAGACCTTCTTCCTCCTCCTTCTCACCGCTTCACCACACTTTTTATCGTTCTTTCTCTTACACACACACTATATCACTATCACAACTGAAGATCCGAAAGATCTGTTTAAAAGAAATTTTATATGGAGACGTAACTTAATCTCTTAATTTCCTCATCTGGAATAATCCGAAATTTGCCATCAAGCAAATGCATCATTCCAAAATACCTTCGCATTATAAGCAAGTCATCAATATAACATAATTCATTTTTTGAATCACCAAAATGACACTTTTCATCACTTGACATATTCAATTTTATAGTTAAATTAATAGAGAAATCATTAAGTTAAATTTAGAGTAAACTTTTCGAAAAAGTAGTTCACCTTTTAAATAATAATAATAAAATTTGATAACATTTAGTTATAGTCGACTGACATTTAATAAGAATTTGAGGATATTTTCATTTTACAAACAAAATTATTTATCAGATTGTAATTAATTAATTATGACACTTTTTGTATTTGTTGTCAAATTGATATAATGATTATACAAAAAAACTGACGTTTCTTTCTATTGGATTTCTAAAAAACTATGAATTACATAAAATTTAAAACAAATATTTCAATAATTATTATTAATTAATTTGTTATCAAACTTTAAATAAGCTGAGATTAATAATTTTTATCTTTTTGTCGGGAAATATTAAATTTCGTCTTCTAGATTAAGACTTTATGTAAAGTTACAAAAAAAAATAGAATTCACATGAATATATACGTGTTTCTATAAACAGTAACGCGAATGTTTAGATTACAACAATTGCAGAATGTAAATATTTCCGTTGCGAAACTGTAATGGGACCATATTTTTCTCGTGCCCGAATTGCGTTCTGGTTTTTATAAAATTGATGATTTTCTCGCGAATCTCTCCATATGAGTAACGATTAAAAACAATAAACTCTCTCTATATGTTTATGAAGAAAAATGTAATAAATTTTGAAAGAAATTTTGCAGATCTGTAAATATTTATAACGCGCGGAGAGAGAGAAAAAGAAATATATATATTGGTTTCGAGAAAATAAATAAATACCAGTTTCGTATAATTTATTGCCTGGAAACAGCAATAAACAATCTATTCGTCTATAGAAATAGAACGAATCTCCTTAAACGGAATTTTAGGCATAAACTAGTTCGACGAAACGGTTTGTAATAGAGTTATTACATTGAAAATAATCGATTTTGTTATAAATTATAAAAAAATGCTGTCCTCGTTGATTATTTTTGTTATAATTAATTATGTCAATTAAATAAATTTCAAATGCTGATAACTTTCTGAACTGGTTTTTATTTTTGAATTTAATTAGTGATTTCTGCACTTCGCACGCTTACAAAACTCTTATTATACCAGTTTTTTATGGATATATTTAGAATATTTTAAAATTTGAACATTTACAAAGAAAAAAACAAATTTAAAATATTAGACCACACCGAATGTTCGAAAATCGAAAACAAAGAAAAAAACGAGATTCAAAATTTTTAAGAAATTCTTTTAAGAATTAACGTAAAAATACGTTATCATAATTAATTTTATAATTTATCATTTTTGTGTCATAATTAGTTTCTGATTCTTTTTTTTTCTGAAATAAAGTATTCGTGAAGAAAAGTTTTGAGGTCAATCTTATATTTTTTTTTCCTAAACAAATATAATTACTGATCATCGATAATTGCAAAAGGTTGTATATTAAAAAAAAAGTTATTGGCATTAAACGATTAGGGAAATTCGAGATGCGAGCGTATAATTAGTATATCTGAATTGCAGAAAACATGCAAAGTTAATAAACAGTATGGAATTTCGCATGCAATTTATGCATTAAGTAATTATTCGGTCGAATGACGTATCATTAGAAACGTGTCCATTACATACATTAGTCTAAATTCGATCGATCTTGGATATAATGTGCAGAAAAAAAACATATCCATATCTTAACGAGACATATTATCCACCTTATCTCCAGCTTTTAAATGTTTCAGTTAATATGTAATAAACCCGATAGTTTTATTATTGATAATAATAACAAGATTTTCTTGATGCAAACCGGCCGGCAATTTAATTAAGCAATCATCCAGTTTCCATAGTAATTTATACATAAACGTCAGTTGGACGTCAGTTCGGTGATGGAGATACAAGGTCAAGAAGGTATATTTGTTGCACGAAACGCAACGATTGGACTTTAATTTTGTTAAGATATTTTTTTAGTATTTTTGTCTTCTTTTGTTGGAATCAAATCAAAGTAGTTTTTAAATATGTAGTGAAAATTGGTGATTTTTAATGAAACGTAATTTAATTTAAACGAAAAAGAAATTTACAATATCTTATTTCGTAATCATGTAAACAAGTTTTTATAAGAAATTGGTCACTTCAGGAAATTATTTTCTTTCCATGGCAATTTATTAGCTGTATTCATTCACTTTGATTTATTTGTCGCTGCTATAATTATTCTATTTTTAGACGTGAATATGTTTTCATTGAACTTAAATTGTCAAGTAATTGGACTTAAGTATTTTTTTCAGGATAGTTTCCATGTCAAACGTCTGATCAAAATATTATTTTCGAATTACACTATCTTCACACCTGTTGCAATCATGATTTGATTTAGTTTCTAGTATGTTTTGTAAAATGCAAAGATGTTTATTTGAAGTACTTTCTGACATGTTAAGAATTTGTTACTGTAGCAAATCACATCAATTCTTCAAGAGTGACATTTTCTTCGTTGGTACAAGTTTAGTTGCTTCTTGCATCTTGCTCGACTAAATACCTCAAACTGCTGCAACGAAGAAGCAGTTGGTTTGGGTAGGAAGAGAGAGTATGCTGTGCGCGATTGATGATTTATCGTGTCGAGATTAGATTGTGCGGCGCGAAGTGGTCTTTATAAATAGGAATAGTAAATCGAGGGTAGCCGCTGTAAATTGATAGTTGTAAACATAGTCGTTTCTCCGATTTCGAACGACCGAGATGCGTTCTTGCAAATCTAAAATAAACTCCGACTCGGTGTTCCAACTTGAAAATAAACAACCAAATGAAATAGTGTTGTTGTTGCCGTTTGTTACGACATCTTTCTTTCTCTCTTTGTCGTAACAAACAACAACAACAACTGGAAAGAGAGAGAGAGACGGAATTGAAGAGGAAAAAAAAAAGGATCGGGATCGACGGTGGAAATAATAGGCGCATGCAAATGCGCTTCCTCTGGACGTGCTTCTGTGGGACTTTTCCATACCACCTCCTTCTCCTTCATTTCTCTTCTTGCTGTTGTTCTTTTCTTCCGTTCCAAGTGCAAGCTTTTGAAGTGAATTAAGTGTTTAACAATTTACAAACCGCAGCTCTATAATCTCTCACTTGACACGAGCGCAATTAGAATATAAACGAGACAAGAATGGTTTCGTGTGCGACGGAGGGAGAGCTGGAGGAGGTCTGCCGTCGATGGTTGCGATGTTGAAGTAGGAGTAGGAGGAAAAGTTCTTGCGAAGGGAAGAAGGTGCAGGACGGAGAAGGGGCGATACGTCTCTCCTCTTAGCAGGTAGATAAGATATGACAAGATATACAGGTGTGAAATACAATGGACCGAGAGCTGAACACCTGTTCCACAATAGTTAGTGTGGCACAGAGGAATGCAGTCTTCAAATGAACACCTGGCCAACTCCAACACCGACTCGCCGTTGTCCATAACGCAGAGAGAACAGAACGAGCGAGACAGAAGGACAAAGAGAAGAAGAAAAGAGTATGAGTGTGTGTGTATGTCCACACACATACTCACAGAATTAGATACACTCATCATCCTTAGGGTAGAGGGCGATTGGTGAAGAAGGAGTGTAGAGGAGAAGAGAAAGATTACAGCAGTTACCACCTACAGGAATCAACGAAAGTAACGAAATTGAGCGATCTAATTCTTAACGCAAAAGTGGGAATTGGAGGGACGAATGTGCCATCATCTGTCCCACGCATTCCAGATGATTAATTTCCTCAATCTGGCTAACGGTGATTTGTTGTTCAAGATGTTTGTCGGCTGTATCAATTTACTTCCTCCTCCCTCAAAACGCTCAAACGATTTTTTTCCACTCTCTTCATCTTTCTCGTCCGTTGTTCTTTTTTCACTTTTGACTTGGTTCGAAGTAGAACCAGATTGGTTTCAAGGGTCTGAAGGGACCTCCGGGGGGTCAACTTTCATTTCACACCATCGTAAATCATATCTCCTCCTCCCCCTCTTCATTCTCAACCACTCATCCTACCTCCGTCATCTCTTCTTCGTCATCTTAGTCGTCCTTTTATCTTTTTCGGTCTTTTGTAGATTGTGCGCGCTGCGCTCTTATGTTATGTGTGTGTATGCATCATGCGACATGTGGTCGTCGATATTGCACTCTCCTAAACAAAATTTATTTTCACCGCAAGTCAGCGGCGACGAATATTTATCGCTTTCAGCGCACGATTTAAAGTCCAATGTAAAAAAATAGCGACGACGACGATCTAAAACATTGCATCAATCAAGTCTGCATAAAGATTAATCGAATTGATGATTAAGTGAAGTAACATTGAATAATTAGAGTTCAAAAATAGATCAGACGCAAGGCTAGATAAAGTTATTTATAACAAAAAAATCACCTAATTCCAACTGATATATGTTAAATTTCTTAATTAATTTTCAGTTTATAAAAATAATTATGTTTTTGTAATTTCTATTCTATTTATCTTCATTTTGAAGATAGATATTGATGGAAATTGGTAGTGAAAATATTCTAATTTTATTAGATATAGAAAATATTGAAATATAAAGAATATATTTATTCTATGTATGTATTTAATCTATATTGATTCAATATTCTAATATTATTTATTTTGTTATAATAAATTAAAAAATAATTAATAAATATAACATTTATCAAACACGTAATTTCATTAAATATATTTGCATTCCTATAATTGACAATTAACTATGTTAATTTGATGGTAACTTATTGATTCTTAATTAATATAAATAAAAGGTGTGTTTATGTGAATGCTAATAACCGATAGAAATTATAATTAAATTAATTACTTTTCCATAATTTGTAGAAAATATCAAGGATAATGGAAAACAATGTTTTAGTGTTAGATTTATTGAATGCACTATAATTTTATGAAAGCTTTGAATGAATGAATCCAGGTATACGGATCTTTCACGGTGGCCTTACTGTCTTCCTTTTTCTTTCTAATGTTCGACACTCTTAGGTGTGAATAGAAACTTTTCAGTGTCGGAAATTAAACGCCGCCGTTTATTTCGAAACGTGAAAAATAAATAGAAAAAGGACGTAATGTAATTAAGTTAAATGGGTAGGCGTTTCGCCTCGATTACACTTATAAACTCATTCATTCGGCTTTGCGTATTTCTGTACGATATACCAAGACCGTTTCAAAGAAAAGACCATCTCACGTGTCAAAGTCCCCAGCATAATCCCAGCATAAACTACAGAAACAATTTATCAAATGTATTAATAAATTAAAATATTAATTGGTTTCAATATATATTTTGCAAATTGATAATTATTTAGCAAGAATCAAGAAATTTTATAATTTGGAGACAATAGAAGGCTAGTACTTGTGCTTACGTAATTATTGATAATTATTTCCAAATGTGTGACAATAAATATAGTTTTGAATACAATGTTTTAACGATATGATTTGTATTTCATTCGTAATTTAATGAAGATGTTATTTTATATCCGGTGGTTAATGAAGATATTAAAGCTTTGGTCGGATGGGTTTCGAGAAAAGCATTAGAAGCTGAAGAGGTTGTCGTTAGTTTTGTTGTTTTCTTTGTAATCGTGTCTTCTCGTTTTCTCGGAGGCTGCGGAAGATGTGTATCTTAATAAGGATGATTAATAAGGAGAGGACACGTCGAGACTACCTGTCTGCTGTCGTCCCTGAAACTGTTTACTGTTTCTATACGAGCTCTTGTTTCTCTGTTTGCAGGAAAATTGCAGTCCGAAGTCCTGCAGATCGGGCATGGATTCCAAGAAGGCGGCGTGCGGTTCGGACGGAGTGTCGTATGTGAACCGATGCCACCTGGAATTGGCGAGATGCCAGCAGAGGAATCTGACGTTCGTCCACAGAGGCAACTGTCGGCCGGACGAACAGCAGACGTGCGCCGCTCACGCCATCGCCGTAGCCATCCTCAACTCTGCGTCCTCCAAGTCTTCGGCGACGGCCTCGGACAGATACGCTCCGCAATGCAGGACGGATGGTAACTTTGCTGCAGGGCAATGCCATCCGCAGATCGGTTACTGCTGGTGTGTCACGGCGCAGGGCTTCCCCATCCCTCTCACCGTCGTTCCCTACAGAACAGGACTGAAGCACAAATGCGGCAAGATCAAGAAGTCGACGATGCGTCGATCCTCAGCGAATGGCGCCGGCCAGAAGAAACCTGCGAAAGCATGCAGTCTAGAGGATAAGGCACTCTTCAACAGCAATCTCATCCACATCTTCACCACTGAATGGATGCGCAACACGGAGCAACCAAAGTCGGCTGCAACTGATGCCAAGGTGCTCGAGTGGAAGTTCGATAATATGAATTTGGATAAGAACGAGCACTTGGATAGGAACGAGTACAAGGATTTGAAGAGGCTTGTCAAGAAGGTGGTGAAGCCGAAGAGATGCGCAAAGTCCTTCGCCAAGGCGTGCGACATGAACCGTGACCAGATGATCACCAAGCACGAGTGGGCTCAGTGCTTGACCCGCGACGGGAAGGACGGTAGGTGTTTAAAGACTAGCAACTTAAATTAGCCTTTCCGGTTTTGCTTTAGAGACATCCATCACACATCAAACGTAATTATCGTCACCCATCATCCTCCTTATCATCATCTACATCATTATTGTTATTACATATATGTATTTCAGAATGGCATAATATATACTGATTGCAGACGGAATAGAATCAGCACCAAACTAAATAAAAGTCTCCTCCAATGATCTCATCTCACTTATATCTGTCTACAGCGTGTTTCAATCAATTGTACGCACACTATATAAAAAAATAAGCATTCTTATAAAACTTCTACAAATATCCAAAACACATAATATTATTCTCTAATAATCGAAAAGTCAACAAATATTTATCAAATAAGTTTGCAAACATTTCTTAATTATACTTAATTCTACAAGTTTTCTCATTTTCGCAGATCATTGATCATATATCGAAAGGTTTCATATGTAGAATACTTTTGCTATTTTATTTGTACTAATCATGCTTAGATCTTTGATCATGATTTTGTCATAATAATTGTGAAAAAACTGATCAAATTTAATTAAAAGCTTAATTAGTGTAGCTTTTTAGTAATAGCTTATGTCTTTTTAACTATTTTTTAACGTTTCGCTTAATATGGAAATATTTACATTGGTGAATGAATATGTATATTGTTGATTGCTCATCATCACACTTTTGAAATCATATTATTTGAGACACTCTGTGCATATCTCTCTTTGGAATTCAAAAGTGAAAGGCATGTACGCTTATAGTCGTGCATATACACACTCCGCGTCGCTCTTTTGATTTCTATGAAATTTTATTTAATTCTCTTACGCAAACGCATTTATTGCTTCCTGCACCAAAAGCTGAAAACATCGTTTCTTTTTTTTCCTTGCATCTTCGTTTTTTCATTAAACTCAGGTATAATTCCCAGGGTGGTCTATTGTTAAAACGCGCCGCACAATGTACCTCTAGGTGTCAATGTGAAGTATACATGGTAAAGTTTTGAATTCAAAGGAGGTAGTCACTCATAAAAAAAAACTTAACTAACTTTGAGCTAGGTGCAATGCAAACAGGTAATCAATAGAAGACTCGAAAAAAGGACTATTGTATACAACAAAAAGAAGTAGTTCATATTATTTCTTGTTTTCTCAGAAATATGATGTACCTTGGTTTTAATTTGGGTCTGCCTTTTATCGTCTAATAAGCATTTAACCTTTTTTTATCCTATTTTAACATAGATAAACGCAAACTTCTTGAGGCAATAAAACTTAACAGGAGAATGGCAATTGACTTAATAAACTGTATCTACGATTGCCAAAAAACCTCATTAAATAATCTGTAGCAAATGATACTTGTCAAGAAGAGCAATTGCAAAGTCACTTGGCAAGTATCTCTTAGACTATATTTGAAATGATGATTAATGGAATGAATAATATGCGCTTAGTATTTTAGATATTGAAATATTTATTTATTTTTATTGTTTTAGTTATAGACGATTTGTAAGTGTTGTTATTGTCGTCCCTGAATGCAAAAATGGTAGCAAAAAGAAAACTGTTGGTTTGCTGTGTAGACTTTATTGGTGCTGATGATTAGAGATAGTATTGCCATTCGCGCCTACTTTGTTTTGAACTTAAATAGTTTTTTTGCGTCTGTTCTTCTTGCTGAACGCAGAGAAAGCGGGAGGAGAAGAAGCTCAGAACCTGGACCAAGATGAGGAAGATGAAGCCGACGAAGGAGAGGACATCCATCTGCCGCCGTACCGTCCCAGTAGCAGTAAGAATCACCCTTCTTCTTTACCATCTCAACAACAAGATTACACGAGTAAACATCTCCTAATTCGTTTGTCGTTAGTCCTAACAGACGGTTCGAGGAACTTCAACGGTGGCACGAATTACGACGACGACTCTTCGGAGAGACGCGACGAAGACGAAACCGGATGTCTATCGGATAGGAAGACGGCGTTGGGCGAAGGTACGCAACTGTATGTTCCCGAATGTACACCGGACGGTCGTTACGCAAAGGTAAAATTCAATTTAACGATATGTATATTTAGTCGAAATCTTAACTCAAATATCTTGTTTTTAAGGTTCAATGCTACAAATCCGCTGGTTATTGCTTTTGCGTGAACGAAGACACCGGCAAGAATATAGCAGGAACAGCGGTCAAAGATCAGGTCCCGAAGTGCGATCAAATCGTTACAGTCAGCAGGTCGATGAAGGGTTGTCCCGATGACAAGAAGAACGCCTTCCTCAAAGATCTGATGGAGTATCTTCATACTAGCATGATAAAAGAAACCAATGGCACCACAATCACAGGGTATTACTATAACGATAAATTTAATCTTGAAGACGGTAATTGGCAAATTTTACGTTGCGCAGAATTGGTGGTTCCGCCTGGCGGTCGACGAAGGAAGAGCAAGTGGCGTCCTGGAGCTTCGTGTTCTTCGACAAGAATAAAAACAAGGTTCTCGACAAAGCCGAATGGAAAAGCTTCAAAGATACCATGTCCACCGTGAAGAATCTCAAGAGATGCGGTAAAAAGTTACCGAGGTACTGTGATATAAATAAAGACAGGCACATCAGCATGACGGAATGGTTGGATTGCCTCAACACGAACAAATATCAAGAGCCATGTAAGTNNNNTTCCTTTTTGTTGCAGCGACGACGTTATCGCCGAGCTCTATAAAATCTGGTAAAACCCCGTTGTTCCATCCCAGCCTCTTGATGGAAGATTGAAGTGTGATTATTTCATGAAACCATTCGAAACGGACTGTTGTATAATGTTTAAGTGTTCTTAATTGTGATCTTAGTGTAGCTTCGTCAGAGAGGAAATTTCCCCCAAACAAAGAAAACAAAAAGAAAATGAATATCAGCAAACAAAAATCATATTTGTATAAATCTTTGTCCGATATAAAAAATATATATATTTTATTTATGTTTCGGCCCACATTCTGCAAAACCCTTTTCTTCTTGTATATAAACATTATTTTTTAATCGTTAGGTGCCGCCACGCTCAACAACGATCATCGGGTGCTTCTTATCATTTACGTAACTATTAATGACTGTCTCTTTAATTGTGCTTATTTATTCTAAACCTTTCGTAAATATATATATATATAATTTGTACTGCTCCCCAAACAATGTTTTCTCCTTATTACTTTTTGAATTTTGTGGAGCGCTCTGTTGATGTGTAAGTAAAGATTTTTTTTTGTTAAATAATTACCTTTTATTTGATCCTTATCAACTAATAAATACTTTAAATATATACAGCATTTATTTCCATTATCTACAAATAGTATAATAATTTTATTCTAGTAGATTCATCATCTGATTGTTACCACTGCTGTAATACTATTTATAGTTAACAAATTCTCATAGAAACCAATGGTTCTGTAAGATATATAATATAATGCTACTATCTATGTAACACAGCGGCTGATGTATATGAGAGTATGAAGTAGTGTAAATGAAATCAGTTGTATTAAAAAAACACTTGTATTGTATTTCAAGATATAAACAGTTCCGAGTTTTGCAACTTAATAAATTCATATAAATTATTGGTAGTAAAAAAATTAAGAATCATTGTAAGTCAGTTGTAGAACAAGGGAAAATCCTTATTTCTGAATACAATTGTTATACTATAAGATATATATATGTACAAGAAGAATTATCTAATTCTAATTAAGGTACGTGTTTCGCGTTGGATTAGAACACCCTGTCTTGGTAGCTGCTGTCCTGCACAGCGGAGGTGGTTGGGCGTGTTCCAGGCAGTGAGTGATGTGTTCGCATATGAGAGGGACGCCTAGGCGGTGCCAAAAATTCGAACATACTTTGGTGATGGTTCGCCAACATATTGCTCAAACTGCAAGGCATTGGGTCCGTCCAGAAGAAATCGTGATTCAATGCGGTGTCAGAATCTGCCCTTCTAGATGGATCCAAAACCAACAATTTATCTAATAAGTCGCACGCGTACGGGTCCTTCATGTAAGGTTTCAGACGGTCCTTTACTTTTCTTTTTTGAGCTTGCGGCAATTCCATCGATTTGTACAGTTCCAAGTTTTCCACCCCCGGCCAAACGGCAGGTGTAATCGATCCGCACAACTGGGAAATAAAAATTAACTGTTGCTGTTCACTGCTCCCTTGCATTATGGGTGACCTCGTCCACATTTCAGCCATTATACAGCCAGCACCCCACATATCAACAGGAGGTCCATAATTCCTTTCGCCCAATAGCAATTCAGGTGGGCGGTACCACAAAGTCACAACTCTGTTTGTGAACCTGAAATAAATCAAATATTAACAAAACAAATCCATGATTCACACTTAATTGGTAATTCAATCTATAAAATTGTTATCGAAGCTCAAACTGCTGTACTCGAATATGACTATTTTCTATGTCCAATTTTACAAGTAATCTACTGCAATCACTCACCTGTTAGGTTCTCCATTCTTGTTTGCACTGAATGCCCTGGCTAATCCAAAATCGGCCAACTTTAAAACACCATTTTTAGTTATCAACACATTAGCCGCTTTCATATCCCTGTGTAAAATTTTGTTGCTGTGTATATAATACAATCCATTGAGCAATTGCTGCATAACTTTTTTGATTTCTCCTAAACTAAATTTAACATTAACATTCGACAGCAGACCAGCCAAATCGTGTTCACAAAAATCGAATACTAAATAAAATGTGGATCTGTATTTGTTTGATGCTGATGCTTTTGTTCTGCAGATCTGAATCAAATTAACTACATTTTCATGCTTCAGCAGCTGAAGTATCCTTATCTCTCTCAAGGCTGTGATTGGGAACTGCACCAAAAAAAATGTATAATCAGTCAGTCAAGTTCCAGAAAAAGTAATTCGTTAGTTTGCATAAGATGAATACTTACACCCTCCTTCTCATTCTCCATAATGACCCTCTTCATGGCTACATACTTGTTGGGGTTTCCCTTGTCCCGGGCTTTGAACACCTCCCTGAAAACACAGATACAAAATTGCACATCTTCTGGTGATGTCCAGGTCCATAACCTCAAAGAGGAAGACCACTTACCCGAATGTCCCTTGACCAATTTTGGCGACCTTCTCATATTTTGTGGATTCATCACAAAAGGGGAACGCAAAGTTTTCAATATACCGCTCCTTCTCTTTGCTATTCATTTTGTTATGATAAAAAATGTAAACATACAAAAATACTATAACCTCACTATTCAAACTTGTCACCAACTGTCAGGGCATACCAATCACAACTAAGCTGAAGTTAGTTGTGATCAGTTGTGATTGGTGATAAGCTGAAGTTATACTCTTTGCGAACTATCCGACACTACAGATGGCGCTATCATTAGAATGTCATTTATTTTTTTATTGTTCCTTTATTGTTCATAAGAAAGCAAAAGCATTTATAATTTATTAATACGAATAATAATAATTAATACGAATTTCAATCATTCTATTGCGAATATTCAAATTTCAAAAACTTTCTAATTAATTAGAAGATATTTGTTGGCCCTTGTGTCAATGTTTGTGACCAATCAATTAATTAGAAAATATGAAATAAACAAACTTAGATACAAAATTCTCTAAATTTAAACATGTTAAATTTGTAAATTGCAATAAAAAAATCGAATAAATAAGTTTAATAAATAATGTTATTATTTATCTACAGATACAGAAAAAGCTGTAGAGAATTCATAGAAATAAATAATACTTTCACGAAATCGAAACAGTGATTAAAAAATAGTCATAAACTCGTTGCTTACAGCTGTAATAAAATAGAAATTAAACCTTCCCTAAAGTCTTCAATAGATAAAGCAAGTTAAATTCGAAAGATTATCTTCTACGGATTATGCAGAAAACAGAATCTACTAATAAAATGGTATGAACTTTGAAAACTTAATTTTTTTAATGTGAAAGCAACAGTGCTGCTACTAACGTGCTCATAAGTGAACTAATCACTCAAAAAGTTTACCTTGGATGTGTTGTTTGAATATTTATTATATATGTCTTTTTTATGCTTTGTTACCCCTTATTAATCTTTTCTAACACTTTTTATTTACCGATGCGAGACCTTCCCACACTGTGATAAGAGCTGATATGCTTGTCAAAAGTTTGTATAAATGTTGAATTATATTTTGTTATTTTTATTATTTATAAATTTATTGTATATTTATAAATTAACTGGGTGATTCTGTGTAATTGTCTTTAGATATACTTAGATATAAGAGCTGATATGCTTGTTTATAAACTCTTTTAGTTTGTTTGTACTAGACATTGACTGGCTACATACACTGTAAGGTGTGAGCTAAGTGCACACCTCCACTCTATTATAGAGTGGAGGAATCAGAACAGAACAGAACAGTAATATTTTTTTAAATTTATTTTCTTAGGATCAAAATGAATGCGAGAAACTAATTCGTTCAGTATTGAAATCGAGCTCAGACAAATTTTCCTTAAACACCTTAGCTGATCAATTCATGGAGCTCGTCGGTGTTGAAATTCCCTTCGAGCAATTCGGATTTACCACTTTAAGAGAATATTTAAATTCGATATACTGGATTCTGCGGGTATTTGCGAAAATATTATCTAATTCTTTCAGTTTTTATGTGATATATCCATTTTTTTTATTGTTATAGGTAGATAATGAAGAGGAAACCAATTAGCCAAAACTCATCTATCGCACCTTACAAGAAAAGAAGCACCAAAATGATTTGGATTAGTCAACTAATTACAGCACGTTCTTTTTACGAAAGTGCACGAATAGATGTTTCAATTTTAATCTTATATTGTTAACTATTTATTTATAGAAATTACAATTCTATTGTTTATTCATTTTTATAGTAGAATAATAAATTTAATTAATATTTTCCATATACATTTCTCTATAGTGCTCAAAATCATAGAAAATCGTGCGTAACTTTTTTTATATAACTTAATTACAATGCGCAGTCAATAACTTTTTTAATGAAATACAAAACCTAAAGAAATTAATAACATTAATAAACAACAATAGATCAAAATAAATCAGTTTATAATAGATCTAGTGACTTTAGTTTATGTTAACTTGATATGGCTAAACTTAATAAGTTATTTGCATTTTTTTTGCTGATATTGTGATTTGATTTTGTATATGAAATACATAACTTAATTACATATTTAATTACTTTGGTAATCATAGAAATAAAGGTAATTCAGGTGACGAATGAAATGCATTAATATAATTACACTAGTTACATATTACAGCGTGAATTGTATATTCAGTGTAATGATTCAGGCAAATTGCACAAGCAATAAAGTACTTTATTCAATTAACCGAAGCAATGATAACATTAATAATAATCATAATAGTAATAAAAATTGTTTGCGTTCGGGTTTGAAATAAAAAAGTAAGCGTTACTTCACTTTTTTGTTGTTGTATTCATCCATTAATTATTTAATATGACAATTCCAATAGTTGTGGTGTTTTATTATAAGCGCTTTTACAAACGGCGCAAACTCAAAAATATTGACTACAACAACAACGGGCACTTGATGCTGCGCGATTCCATTAGCATGCAGCTACCAGAACGAAGGGCCCCGACAACAAAATAGTATTTTAATAATTCCTATCTAGTTATAATGGCGGAAATTGGACAATTGTTTTTATTCTTATGTAAGTATTCGATAGTTAGATGTTATATACACGCAGAAAGGTCGCATGCACAAGTAAATAATCCACGCAAACACATTCATGCATACGGAGAGTATCCGCACCATTGCAGAAGTGGACTACAATTTCGTTAAACATCCTTTTCACATAGACCACTAAGAGTACTTATATGTACTTGAATGATGTGATAGTTGTACGTTGAAAAGCGGACGTAATATCGATCAAATATCATTTATATCTCTGGTGGATTACATTAGCATATTGATAGATTATTGAATCGCAATACGTAACTGGCGCATCCACCAAAAAAAAATTAAATGATTATAGTATTGAAATTTTTCCGCAGGTACCGTTTTCCAACTGTGCTCCGGTTTGACACTACCCTATATGGTGACGACGAAACCCAGGCACACCAAGTACAGTTCGTCCATTGCGACCCCAGTTGCAAATGGGTCCGTCGCGGTCCCGTCCAATGCCACCATCATCGAGGGTAAGGGAGAGGCACTGTACAGAGTCAATGATAATAAAGGCAGCACCTGCATCCTGCTGAAAACCGATGCCCTCATTGAGGTACGCCAAACCCCATCCCCTAATACCGATTTCATCTTATTAATCGAAATCGCTGTTTACAGCTGAGCTACAAGAGCAACATCGGCGAGGAAACCGAGGACATTTACATTCCCGAAAACGCGCTGGTCGAGGGAAACTGCAAGTACGAGGATGAGTCGTCGATGCGGCTTTCCTGGAAAGGCTACACTCTGATCTTAAGCTTCTCGAAGGTACGGAAAACTTAAAATTAACATAATTAATTACATTATATATATGATCTTTGTTTTTAGACACCTGGAGGTGAACGTTGGTACATAACTAATGTGGAATTGCGCGTCAACACCAATGTACAAAAACATCACAAAATTGCTAATGGTAAGTCTAACTCTATCACTATAAAAATATCCAACCATATTCTTCTAATTATCTACTAAAATATTGAAGTAGGCCAACTAAATTAAATTGCAGTTAGTTTAGAAAACGGCGAAATTTAAATAATTTTCCGGATATTTCATACGGTTTATCGATCGCCACCCACTAAAGGTTCAAGAACAATAAGCATTGTTATTTTCATTCTAATGTCTCTCCTTTAGAGAGAAGCTTACGAATTAAATAGATTCCCGAAATTTATATAATTTTCTAATCATAACGTCTTTGTCAAAACAATTGAAAGATAAATGATAATGTCAGTTTGTTATTATTATTATTATTTAAAAACAAATGGAAAATATTAAAATGAAAATTCAAATTGTACTTACGAAACATTTCCTTTGGATTATTTATTTGGTATTTCAAGTAAATAACCTTGGTTTTGCATATTCAATTTCAAAGCACATCATTTGCACCAAACATCTATTATTGCGCGTAATTTATAATGTTTCGATACCGGAAACAACATCGCGTTTCAACTAACAGATTTTATTATGTTTCCATAGCGACATGATTGTTCATTTTTATCGAAGGCTACTATCTAATATTTGAATTTTTGCAGGTAGAACCTTGGCCTTGTACCATGAGAAGATGGTGATGCCTACTCCCGTTGGAAAATCGTACAGCTGCGATGAGACTGTTATAACTCTTCTGCCCAAGGAGGACATAACGACGCTCGAGGATCTGAAGGGAACGTTGTACCTTCGATCGCTTCGAATACAGCCGTTCATGTACAAAGGACCCAACTTCGAGGTGGCCTTCAAATGTAACGCCGCGAAAAGCTTCCACGATGAGACGGCTCCGATAGCCGTGGGTTCGACCCTCGCGGTGGCCGCCCTGCTCACCATCACCGGATACGCAGTATTCAGATATTTCAAGATAAAGAAGGTGCAGTACAATACCATGGAGTAAACCAATCTGAATTTTGAACGCATTTCTCGCCATCCCAATACCACGAATCCATGAAGAAAAAAAAACAGAGAAAAACTAAACTAAATATTATTAATTTAACCGAAACCTAGATAGATATACTCGCGAACGATGATATTACACCGGACGCGCACATGTGAAAAACGTTACCAAAAAATTGAAACTATTTATTTTCTAACGTACCAAATATAAACAATACTTATCATTGGATACATAATCAGAACGTAGCTAGCGAAAGAGAAATAATAAGTAAAATTTAAATTGTAGTTACACGACTCGAGCGTCTAAATAAGATATAAATTTGAATTGTAAAAGATTACAAAAAAAAAATAAGTTTAATGATGATCCATATCGTTTAGAGATAATGAACCGAAAGAGTAACACGTAATTAGCAGTTTGGTATCGGATAATATAAAGACAAACGTAAAATTTAATTAAATTGCATAGCAACGTTCATTAACTGTTACCTAGTAACAGAAAGCGGATGCTGTTTTTCTAATAGCGATTTGAACTTTCCGATGCCGTCTAAATACGTTCATAACATATCACCAATGACAGACCGTAATTTTACCCACGAAAACTATGTTACTATTGTTACGTCGTATTATATTATTATTTATTGTTTATCGAAGTTTACTATGATGCTAGATGTAATTTTTACAAATGTTTCGCATATCGTTTAATGCCGCCGCCGCGTGACTGTTTTCTTCGTTTTCTTTTACATTCCTCTCCATATATACTTTGCTAATGTTTTCATTTTGATTTGTCAATGTATGTAAATATATTTATAAATCTATTTGTGATAAATGTTCGGTTTATTGAAAAATTATAACAAAAAAAAAGAAAAGATATATATATGTGTATATTAACATGTCTTCCATATAAAAATATCATTTTAGTAAGTTATTTTTAATTTAGGAGTAGATTATTGTAAAACGATACAGATAACAAAAAGAAGATACATATTTAAATAGTTATTAATACTGATCGTATATATATATATATAATTGTGTATAATATATATATATACAGAAGAATGTATATTGTTCGTATATAAATAAAAATTACTTATGGATTGATGAACATTACATTGAGCGACTCTTTAATTCGTATTTAGCTTAATTCAGGATTTCTCTAAGATGAGAATGACTTTAGTTCTTGTTAATGTTTTACTTGAGAAATCATACAAAAAAAACTTAAGTCTTAGCAAATTAATGAACTAATAACATTTAATTGAATGGTAATTACATCAAATAAGCGTTGTATTCAAATGTTTTTCAATTTCTATTATATGAATTTTTTTTTTCGCTGTTTTCAACCACCTTTGATCAATTGCATCATCATCCTAGTAAATACAAAAAAAAACCTTGTATCAATTAATATTTCGAGACAAAACAAATGAATCATCGATATAGAATGTTAGCTCGAATAACTGTCTGATACATATAAGTATAATTTCATAATGTTTACACTCTTATGTTGATGTTTTCGTGTTGGAACAAGCGAATTAATTATGCACCTGGAGAGGAGTCTAACCTAGCGAGGTAAACAACGGAAATGCACAAATTTATAACCTGAAAGTTTCGTTTTGTGCAATTGCGAGCTAATTATTTAAATCGGTTCGTCTCCAATGGATATACATCAAACATTAAGGAGTTATGTAAACGATAAACAGGAAATATACGATGTTCTGAAGGACTTCCATTGTCATCTGGAGGAATTGTACAAGGAATGCTGCGATTCGGTGTTCGGAGCCCCCAGCAAACCCTGCGACGATTCATCCATATACAAGATCGATCTCATCGTAACACATCTGCACGAACATTTGAACGTGGGCAAATGGAGCGAAGTACCGGAAAACAAGAGGAAAGCCTTCTCCGCTGCGAGTTTCATTAAATGCTCGCTTCTCCTGCAGCAATCAAAAGAAAACGTGAAGCAAGCCCTGGAATGCATTGACAAAGGTTTCCTGCTGGGCATTCCTCTGAAAGAGAACAGCAATCTCCTGACGCAATGCGCCAGTTATCTGAATGATGATCTGGAGAAGTCCAACAAAAAGGAGTTGACTGAAAGTGAAGAAGTCCCATGCAAACGGGTCAAGTATGAGAATGACTTCTGGAACATAGATGCTAATACGATAAGTGTAATCAAAGTTCCCACATTGGAGGAGTTCTACAAGAATTACTTCTTGAAGGAGATCCCTGTTATAATGCAAGGTGATCTGTTGCGTTTTGTTTATAGTAACACAATAATATGAAGATTGCTATTGGTTTTAGGTTGCATGTGCCATTGGCCTGCATGCAGCAAATGGCTGAACCTGAAATACTTGCTGAAGATTGCAGGCGGTAGGACCGTTCCCATCGAAATAGGATCCTCCTACTCCGATACGAATTTCTCGCAGAAGCTTATGACGCTAAAAGAATTCGTCGACGAGTACTATTTAAAGACGTCCAAAGATATCGGGTATTTGGCGCAGCACGATCTTCTCAATCAAGTACCGGAATTGAAGGAAGATATCTGCATACCGGAGTACTGCTGCACGAGCAGAAATTTCGATGACGACAATCTTTTTGAGCCTGAAATAAACGCGTGGTTTGGACCCGAAGGAACCGTGTCTTCCTTGCACCAAGACCCCAAAGACAACTTTTTGTGCCAAGTATTTAAAACAGCGAGCTATTTTGTACCATTTAAATATGTGTATATTTTATTTTAGGTTTTCGGAACGAAGCAGGTGATCCTGTTCGCGCCTACGGACAACAACTTTCTGTATCCGCACGAGGAAACGTTCCTGAGCAACACGGCTCAGGTCGATCCGCTGAAGCCTGACCTGGACCAATTCCCTGACTTCGCCAAAGCGACAATGTACAAATGCCTTTTGAATCCGCAGGAAATGCTGTATATTCCACCAAAATGGTGGCACCACGTCACCGCCATCGAGAAAAGCTTTTCCGTGAACTTTTGGTGGCAATGATTTGATTGAAAAAAAGATACGCCCCCACTGTACTTAAGATCATATATCATAATCAATGCAGATAAGCTGTACAAATTCGTATGTATAAAAAAGAAACGATTATCTATGAAGTGTGTATTATATTTCAGATAAATACGGTATCATAAGTTAGCACATTGCGTGATATATAAATATAATACTTCATTTTAAATATATAAAGACTTTTGTAAACATATTTTCTAAGATAAAGCAATCTACAGAAAAATACATATTTATTAAATTCAAGAAAAACCAAGCTAACACATAAATATTAAAAAATTACAATTATATAAAAAAAAAACGAATTCAACTTGTAAATAAATAAGTCAATCAGTCATCCTTCTTATCACCCCCAGACACAGTTACTTTCTTCTGGAGCTTGCTGTGTTCCTCAGCCAACCTGTCATATTCAATACTCAGATTCTTGGACTGAGTGGATAGTGCCTCCTTATCCTTCTTAGAAGACTCTAACTTGCCTTCCAGATCCTTGATTATCTTCTTGAATTCAGTGATCTAACACACAAAATAAACATTAGCAATTTTATAAACAATTTCATCTTACAACTTACAGCTTCATTGTGAGCAGTCTCCTTATCTCCATCCTCCTGCTTGCCTTTGCTGGCCTGATCCAAAAGTGACCTAGCAGTGGTGGTAGCACTCTTAGCTTGGCTAATGGCTGCTTCAGACTGGGCCAAGAGAGCTGCTTGGGAGGAGATCAAGCTAACCAAACGCCTGATGACCAATGATAGGAACAGGGCAAAACCAGAAATGTAAAAGTTTCTCTGTGCACGGAACAGACGCATGTTGCCTTGCATCTCAGCATCAAGATGTTTGTGATCATTTTCGGCTTCTGGAAAACAGAGAAAATAAGCATGTTAATATATTCTTTTCTTTGCAATTGAAAAGTGACCAACTATGAAATTTTTTTGTATATTCTGATGCAAAATTACCTATGGTCGAGTATTTTCTCATTTCGCGGATGGCGTCCAGCAGGAATAGGACGAGGATGGCAATGAGAATGAGGAAATAAATTCCTGCCTGGTATTGCAGGCTCTGCATGAAGCGTGACTTGAAAAGTCGATTCCATTTTTTTGGGCTCGCCACTGGCAAGACCAGCAACAAAACAACTGCGATCTCTACGTAGAGGAAACCGGCGATTAAGGTCCACTGTAAACTCATCTCGATTGCGGCACGTTCTGCTGGGTTGAACAAAAAGGCTCAACTAAAAATTGAATACTGGTCAGCTTTAGGTGAGATTATGCTATTTATAAAATTCACTGTAATACGTGATACCAAAGTACAGCTCAACGATGACAATTTCGGGAATAGACGCACTTACGATTTGTCAAGATGCAACCTTGCGCAACAATCGTCATCACTGCCAACTTTTCGAAGAAATTTCTATAGTTCAGTACATTTCGGAGAGGTGGCGGTATCAACAAAAACAGGAAATCAACAATTTTTATAAGAGGCGATTGAGTTGCTACTGTATTTAATAATGTATATAATAAATTTATTTCCGAAATAAGTTAAAAAAAGAGATGTTCACTGGACATTTTTTTAGTATACACATATAAAAATGGACAAAATCTATTTGCCTGCGTCCTCCTTCAATCCAACGGTTTTGTTGAAGACGATCTACAAAAAGAAATAACGTTTGATCAACTTCTCGTAACACTATTAAACAGCCTCACCATGTCCTTATTCGTGTCGGGATCGACAGAGAAGAATCCCAGCCGTTCGAACTGGAACTTCTCAAAAATCTTAGCAGTTAGGATCGATTTATCAGCGTATCCGGTCGATATGCTAAGCGAATCCAAATTGCAGTCGCTCAAAAAACCGCCGGGTACTTCTGCTGGATCCTCAGGGTTTTTATGTTTGAAACTTAAATAAAATAATTATATAGTTTAACATATGTTCTTCAATGGTTTAGCGAATCTATATTCTATTTACTAAATAAACTTACAGGCTGGCGTAGCTTCGGATTTCGACGGACACCGGATCGCTGACCCAATGGATGAAAGCCTTCGGTTTCGTGGCTGCCTTCTCTACGGCTGTGCAATTGCACACTACCTCGACAACATCGCCTTGCTTGTTCTTCACCACATCCGTCACGTCCAGCACGTATCCAGCGTGCCTAAGACCGACCGACTGGGTTTTGGTAAGCCGTCTATAACCCTTTTCACCGACCTGCAATTGGAATTCGGTTAACAATAATCTCTGAGCATATTAAATCGTATTCCAACCTCCATGAAATCATCCCTCTCTATATAAATAGTTCTGTCGAACGCTACGTTGTGGTTTCCGGCTTCGGGTTTGTTCGGGAAATTAGGAACTTCTACTGTGGTCGCCTTGTCATGAGGATAATTGGTTATAGTGATTTTCAATGGATCCAACACGGCCATTACCCTATTTAAGGAAAACATTTGAATTATATTTTTTTACTAAGAGAGTAATGATCAATTTACCTTGGGGCTGTGTTGTTGAGGTAGTCTCTGACGAAAGCTTCGAGCATACTCGGGTCGACCGTGCTCTGCGCTCCCGTCACGCCCAATTGAGCGCAGAAATTGTTAATAGCTTCGGCGGGGAAACCGCGTCTACGTAGAGCCGTCAACGTATACAACCTAGGATCATCCCAATCGTTCACGATGTTCTCTTCGATTAGCTTAGCGATTTTCCGTTTCGAAACCACCGTGTAATTGACGTTTAGTCTACCGTATTCCCATTGTACGGGGCAGTAGATGTTCAAAGCGTTGCACAACCAATAGTAACTTGATCGTCTTAAAAGAAACGAGAAATTTAACAAATTATAGTGAAACGTGACAAGTGATAGTTACCTAGATTGGAATTCTTTCGTGCAAAGAGAGTGAGTGATGTTTTCGATGCTGTCGCAAAGGCAGTGAGTGTAGTCGTATGTTGGGTAAATGCACCATTTAGTTCCGGTGCGATGATGGGGCGCATACTTTACTCTGTACGCCACCGGATCCATTTTACCCTCCTCCAAAGTGACTTTCATCCTTAAGGTTGCCGCGCCCTCATCCATTTTTCCATTTTTCATATCCTAAAACAGATAACAGTAAGGTAATTTTCTAAACATTATAATATTGGGTTCCATATACAAACCTCAAACAGCTGCAAACTTTCTTCGATCGGACGATTTCTGTAAGGCGATGGAGGAGGATTGAATCCTTTCATCTCATCAGCAGTCTGATGACAGACGTAAGCGAGATCCGCCTTGATGAGTTGCACGGCCCACTCGTACAGCTGATCAAAGTTATCGGAAGAATGTGTCACCTTCGACGGTTTGTATCCTGCAATTCGAATTACGCAAATCACACCTACAATTCAAATAACTCTTTGATTTAACGCACCCAACCATTCGACGATGTCTTTGATTCCAACGAAGAACTTCTCCTCCTCCTTTTCCGGATTGGTATCGTCGTAACGCAAATAACATGTGCCACTATTGGCAGCAGCATATCCGAAATTGATATTGATTGCCTTCGCGTGACCGATGTGCAGAATACCGTTAGGCTCTGGCGGGAACCTTGTCTTCACTTTACCACCGGTCAACTTCAGATGCTGCTTCATCAACTCCTGCGTCCTCTCAGTCACCACGTATCCATCAGTTTTGAAATTTTCACCGGGTTTGTGGAAGTTCAATTTCTTCATCACATCCATAATGCTCAATGCGTTACTGCTAGCAGTGTTAACTAAAATAAGAATCCAATAGGAATTTCAACAAATTTCATACTTATTCAAATGATCTCACCATTATTTTTCACCTCTGGCGCTTTTTCCTTTGCAGCCACCTTGACCTTCTTATCTTTTGCAACTGGTGCTAAATCTGCCTCAACTTTTGGTCCCAACAAATCTAGAATCTATGCAATATACCTTAAATAAATGCAAATAAAAAACACATTGTAATTTACCTGGATATCAACTTCACTCTTAATGGCTTTACCATCAGCCCATGGTAACTCAGTCCTAACTTTCTGCATCAGCAATCCAGTGTTATACCGATACCTCTTCTCCAACAGTTCATTTTTAACAGAGGCAATTTGCTTCTCAATAGCTTTCTCAATTTGCTCTGGTGTGACCACAATGCCCACCCCACAGAACTTCTCAAACTCATCATCTTTGATGCTGTGCAAATGGCTCAGGACATATTCAATTGCCTTGTCCACTCTCACAGTTGAATCCAACTTCTTACTGGCTATATATTTGGCAATAAATGGAAGATGCTCACAGATCTGTGGCTTGGTTTTTGTTGCCAGATGATAGATCAGCATACCAGTCCCTTCAGACAGGGCAACACCACTAACCTTTGAGTGTAAAATGGGATTATGAAAAATTCAGGTTTTAATTTGAACTATTAATTACCTGCTTCAGTAGCAACTTTAGGGTATTCGTCACGTTCACATTTTTCAGCGTCTCTTTGGCTTTCTGTTCACTCAAGCCAATGGACATGAAGGATTTAATTAAATCCTCGTCTTGCAGAGCCATATTTTTAGAGAACCTTAACACAAGGTAGGTAGGCAATTACACGCCGTCAGAAATACTCTTTATTTATAACCTATTCTGACACCAAACCATATGATGTTAAATTTCGGCTGATTTCGGTTTATTTGACAATCGCGATGCCACGCTGTTAAGTACACAAATCAACCAATTGCAACACGTTTACAAAATATACTTTAAGTAAATTTGATTGAAATGTCTTTTTAATTTTGCATTAAATTACAAATTCAATAATTTTTTAACCCAATAATTCTTATAATAATCTAATTAGTCATTTTCAGTCAATATATATAATCTTACATAATCTAATCTAATCAAATATTAATAACAATATTTTGGAAATGAAATTGTAAAGGCGATGGTGCAATCAAGATATCTTCAAAGCACCATCTATTGGTGTTTTTCTAAATTCATTCGTTCTGGATTTTTAGCGCTTTGCTCATTTTCAAATTAAAGTTTGTATAGTTTGCTGGATATTTATTATCATATTCATAAGGATATTTAGAAAGAAACAGTTTCAATTATCCAAAGTGTATTTGTATTAAAGATACTATTTATAATAAATCTACAAACTACTAATGAAAATACTAAATCGATTCACATCTTGACTTTCCTAAATGACATAAAATTCATGATCAGTCTACCCAGTATTGCGATATTAGCGCAGAAGAACGAGACGCTTTGCAGCCAAACGAAGAGGAAGGTATTCTTGCCTTGGAACTCGAGAAAATACGCGGGAACCAGCCAGGCAGCTTGAGCCGCAAACCATATTCCCATGATGAAGAGCGCCACTCCTGCAGTTATCTTTATCTGCCAGATGCATAAAGGCAAGACGACCAATATCCAAATGAAATACTGCGACGTGAGAACGGTGTTGTACGCAACCATCGTTATGGTGATGGTTACTATGGCAAAGTTCAGAGTGAATTTATTGAGACCGTACCTGATCGAGAATACAATCAGCAGAATCAATTGCGGTAAAACAATCAACACGCTTTGCCACATTCCGATGTTCTTAACGCCAGCAGTCAGATACTGTAGGTAAAAGAATAGGGAGAAATTGTGCCTGGTATCTTTCCTCACCAGGTGGTAAATATACGTTTCGTACAGGAATTTGTATCCGTACAGGTAGTAGAAAAGACTGGTGAGCACAACTAATGATGTTAAACAGCCGAAAACCAGTCTAAGCTGATTGGTATTTGGCACCAAATACATCAGGTATTGCTTCTTGAATATCGTCTTGCGCGTTTCGACAATTTGATTGTCAGCGTTTTTCGCGTCCTTTTGCTTTTTACTCTTTGGCTCCGTGTAATTGAACAGATTGTTCGTGGCGTAGTACGAGTATTTGCTCAGATGCATGTAGAAGGCAAGGCTGTACATCAATGGATACAGTCTGAAATGGACAGATAGGCCATGGCACAAACCTGCCAGGAAATATTTCTGCTTGCATTGCAAACAGTACAGGGTTAGCAGGACCAAAGCTCCTGCAATTGAATCGCAATTTCCTCTTGTGGCTATAGCTATGGACAATGGGTTGTACAGCCATAGCAGCATACTAGTATCGGCCTGAACTTCGCTCTCCGTTTTGCACGTAGTTATTAATTGACCTTCCAATCGTTTGCTCTTCTTTCTGTACCGGATATTCTTAATATTCGGTTTATTCAGATATTCCACTTTCAGAGTTTCTCCTGCAACCTGCGGTGCTTTCGACTCGTGCTTCTGTTTATGTCCATTGTATAGCTTCAAACTGTGGAGGACGATCGCCCTGATTAATAAACCTACGATGACGTCGGTGAACGAGAACAAAACTTTACCAAAAGCATGATGCAAAGTTATATTCGGGATTAGAAAAAAGGCGATTAAAGGGGAATACCTGTACGTGTTCCTGCTGTACGGCGAACCATAGTTTAAGACGTGCCTCGAAGCATCAGTGAATACTTTATAATCCACATCCGTGTAAGCCACAGACGCGTATTGATCATGATATAAGCCATAGGAGATAAAGCAGAAGCGAATTATCACTGCAAATATTATATGCCATAAGTAATGGATATTCTTAAAAATATTCCAAAATTTCCCAATCATTTTTATATAAATATGTGTTCCTTTTCTTATACCCTTCACACTACAATTATCTATAATTACAATCTAACGTTCATGCTCATCGCATTTTTTTGCAGGCAGGTCTTGAACTTTTTAAACTCTTCCATGCAATCATTCAAATTGACTGAATCCTTCTTCAATACACATTTCGCGTACACGCTACCTTCCGTTTTACATTTAGCTAGAACGACAGGGTACTGTCGGAATCTCGCTTTCGCTTTCTTTACGGATTCCATTAGTTAAACTTTTTGTATTTCTTTAAAATGTGCTCCTTCTGGAGATCCTCGAGGGTCGGCAAATCGGTTCGGAAGAAAATATCGTAAATGGGTTTGGAGAAGAACACCAACAGGGATGCGCTTGTGACAATTCCAACAAAGACTCTGGGATTCCTTTGTATCCAACTTAAATCCTTCAGCACTTTCCTTTCTCTCATCTCACTACTGTTTGGTTACTTTCGGCTGCTCCTGCTGTGGCTGCGCATACAAATACGCAAAACCTCCGCAAACGTAACTCTTTTCTCTCCACTTCAGACAACAATTTTTCATATCCTCTATGGCGTACTGGCAATCAGGTTCTTGGTACCTGTTAGCTGCGGAAAATCAAAACAAAAACATTCTTAATAAATATTATATAACTTCGGAATTACTAGGTTAGGTTATGTTGGGTTAAGATTGTTACATACATTTCAAGCATGCCTGAATCTTGCAGGCGTACGGTTTGCACGGATCTTTCTCTTTATTCATCAATTTCGACCTCGATTTTAGTATCCCAGTTAGTTATTTAGAACGAAAATAAGGCACTTCACTCCGGCTAAAATAACTTCTTTTTATTTCAATATTAATGACAAACGCAGACAGATGTCACCAGGGTTTCTCCATTTCATGCGTTACAATTTTATTTTGCTTTCATACAGTTGGCAAAACCTTTTAGCCAGCTGGTCTTGATTGGTCTTGATGAGTATAAAAAGAGGAACCGGATAAATTTTGAACCATTCTGAACCATTCATATTTTTTTCAAATGTTTACATTGTGATAAAACTTTATAACAGTTTGTTTTGGAGCTTCAAATTTTTGGTTTTATTTCGACAATTTTGATTTCGGCATTGAGAAGACAAGCAAGTAAGTAACATTTCGAAATATTTCTTCAATTATTCTTTATATATATATTGTGTATTAGGATGGTTAATGTTTGCTGCGTCAAAGGATGTTTTACAAAACAAGAGGACAAAATAGGGTTGAGATCATTTCCACCCATTGATTCTTTGTTATTTGAGCAGTGGAAAATTGCATCACGGAATGATTCACTGAAAGATATGGACTATCCACTTATAAGGAAAACTAAGAGAGTATGTAATCTTCATTTTCCTGCAAAGTACAGAAAGAGACCAATGTTCTTAAAGCATGATTATCCAATGTTGATAGAAAATATGAATGACACAGTTGTTGACGAAATTAATATTGTTGCTGATAGTAACAAAACTGTTGACAATAATCTTATTACTGTGGATCACTTGTATTGTAAAACAGTGCAAGTTGAGACTGAAAAAATGGATATTGTTACTGAATTGAATACTTGTATGGAAGAGAGAAAGGAAGTAAGTGTTATTAAGAATGTTAGTTTAAAAGAAAAAAGAAGAAGGCAATTGAAAAAAAGGGTTTCCTATTCAGATAATTTAAATATTAAATATAAAAAAGAATGCATAGCATTTGGAAATTTTAAAAAAATTAATATGAAGGTACAAAAATTTTTCAATCGTCATCTCATTAATGTAGAGAAGAAAAGCAGGGGAGAGTCAAATGACTTGGATGATAATATATTCACTCGCAACATATTTAGACAGAGCAGGAAACGTTATAGTTATCCGCTTAATTTACCATCAATAGCAACATTTAAAAGTAATCAAATTCGAGTGGATCCTGGTTTAAACGATAATGTTTTCAATATATTGAAGCAACACATTCGCAAGAAGAATGGAATTGAGGACAGATTAGTTACTCTTATTTTTGACGAGATGTCAGTTGTTCCTCACTTGGACTATCTGCCTAATAGAGGTACGGTTTGTGGATTTGAGGATGATGGCTACGAAAGGACATGTAGAATAGCAGATCATGCTCAGGTATTTATGGTGAGGAGTATCTACAGGAAGTGGAAACTTCCTGTAAGTTACAGTTTTACCCAAGGTACAACAAAATCCTCCACCATAGTACAATTTATAAAAGAAATTGTAACAAGATTGGTAGATATAGGGTATGTAGTTGCAGCATTTGTATGTGACCAAGGTCCTACAAATAGTGCTGCGATTAATATGCTTCTAGAAGATACAAAAAGAGAATACATTAAAGAAAATAAAAAACCTAAGAAAAATATAATAAGGATTTGTAATTGTGAAATTGTTCCTCTATTTGATATATGTGATATAATCAAATGCATGAGAAACCATTTATTAAACAAAAATTTAAAATTTACATTAGAAGGAGAAGCCTTAACAGCCAGTTGGGAGGATATAAAAACAACTTACTACATTGATGTTTCGAGAAGTTCACATTTCTTGAAAAAAATTTCAATAAGGCATATATATCCACAAAAAATTCCCAAGATGAAGATTTCTAAAGCAGTGCAAGTGTTTAGTTATACAGTATGTGCAACAATAGAAATTTACGTAGATAGTAAATTTTCATGTCCCAATGGCAGAAAACTTTCAGCAGAATCAAAGGGCACAGCTTCACTATGCTATTTTATCAATGATTTATTTGATAGTTTGAATTGTGGCGTAGTAAAAAGGATAAATGCAAAAAAGTGTGTGTACATGGGATCAAGGCATTTGCAGCTATGGTATGCGGCCAAAGAGGTGGTAAAAAGCATGAAATTTGTGAATAAGAGAAACGAAATGACTAAACAGCCAGCAGTCTTAAGAAATTTTGCAAAAACACTAGATAGTTACATAATGCTGCACTCTATTCTGTTAAAACGAATGAATTTTAAGTATATGCCAACCAGATCGTTCAATCAGGATCCTATGAAAAAATCGTTTGGCCAATTGAGAGAAACGAAAAGACCTTCATGTGTTTCGATTATCAATAGATTTTCAACATTATTAGTAAATAACGTTATTATTGCTAATGTTAGAGGCGAAATTAACAAATCTAACGGTTGTGAATCTATTATCGAAGATTTAAATGTATTTTTAAATGAAACGCACGAAGCATCGTCAAACCTATCAAAAATTATGATAGAATTGTCATTATCAAATAAACATATTCATGATGAACCGATTGAAGGGATCATTTTTTCCCATCTGTCGGTAGGTATTTTAAAACGAATGGAAAAATTGTTTGTGAAAAATAATTGTGCCATTTGCAACACAAATATCTTTGCAAGGAAAGAGATATCATTCACTGAATTGAAGCAGAAGAACTCTTATAATAGAAATTATTTGAGAAGATATTGTTCGGAGGTTCTTCTGCTCTCACTCATTAACATATTTAATATAACTTATCACATAATGCCTAACGTTTTACCAGAAAGATATGATCCTTATAAATTGTTAAAAGAATATTTAAAGGAAAAAATCGTTTGGAAATTTGAGATATGTGCACACACAAATGATCTAATCATCAAATTACTGGAAGAAGTTTCAAAAATTCTTTTTAGTAGGTATTTTCAAACTCTAAACGGAATTTTAAAATGTGATTCACAATTTGCTGATAAACAAGACAAGATACAACAAAGTTTTTTGAAATATGCTAGAAAGCATAAAAAGAACAGATGTTACTGAAATTATCATCAACAATATTAATAAATAAACAACTGTGTCATTTATGAGAGAGGAGTTCATTTACAAGACTGGAGAGGTAATTATTTAATAGTTTGAATAGTTCAACTTAATTACTATTAATAAATGTTTATTTCTTAGATTGGAGTTATGAAGCACGAGTAAACGTGGTGCATCAATTAGGAAAGAGATAATTATTTTGTAGTTTCAATAGTTTAACTTGATTACTATTAATAAATATTTGTTTCTTAAAATGGAGAGATGAAAATCGAGCAAACGAGGACCATCTATAAACGATGAGTTTGTTCATCATAATGCTAGAGAGATGGAAGACAATTTGTTAATTACTATTCTTAAATTTATTTATTTTTTTTATTTATATA
>NW_017098979.1:171546-201002 GCF_001412225.1 Nicrophorus vespilloides
TATATATATAAAAAATATATGTTTGCTATATGAAATATTTGTTTTTGTTTGACACTTTTATCCTGTTGTTGTAGTGGTATAATTGAGTAAAAGTTGAAAGATAGATTATACCATGCTGTGCAACTTAAGAAGATTAATTTGACCTATGCAACCACCTTACCATTAAATTTAAAAATACGTTTAGTATAACAATATAATACTTAATCCATATTTAATTAACAACAATATATGTTAAAAATAATCAAGAGTTGCAGCGTACTTTGTCATAATGAATTGACATATTAAGTTTAGCAGAATGGCAACATTGATGTAAACACATGTTCCAATCAAAACAATTTACAAATATTTCAAACATTATTTTGGATATAGACCTCTTCTATACTAGTTTTAAAGCAAAACCCAAATAAAACAGTTGATCCTGGTGAATTTCTTAAGTATAAAGTGAGTTTGCTTAAAGGTGTCTGTTGTGTAAACCTGTTAATAATTATTTTGTAAAACAAAGTGATAACAATGGATCCAAATTTAAAAGCTAAAATTGACCAAGCCTGCAGAACAGCAGAGGAATTTACAAAAGTGTATTATGAGTCTGTTGATAAGAAGAGACATGTAAGTATATTAACAGTGTGGTTGAGAATTGGGAACATAACCTTAAAATATTTTCTTTGTAGCTCATTTCCAAGTTGTACCTAGACACAGGTTTGCTAACATGGAATGGCAATGGTATAACTGGATGTGAACCCATCCAGAAATTCTACATTGAACTTCCATCAACTGATCACACTGTGGTTACATTGGATGCACAGCCTGTTTATGGTAATATTAATGTTTCTTCCTCTTTTAAGATGTTTTGGATTCAATTTAGTTGAATTTAACAGTAAAATAATAGTGATTATGATTTACTTTAATTTTATATTTAAATGTAACTAATTCTGTCTATTCTAAGTTATTTAAGAAACTTATTCAGTATTTTATTAATATAATCGATTTATTATAGATATGGCTGTGAATGGGCAACTGACCTTTTTGATTCAAGTTAGTGGACACGTAAAATACCAGAACAAAAGTGCGAAGACTTTCCAGCAAAGTTTCGTCGTGACGGCCCTCGGTGATAAATGGAAGATAGTGAGCGATTGCTTCAGACTGCAAGAGCCACTCTCAGCTGAAAAATAATAATATCTATCTACTTGCTGTGAATAATGTGAAATGAAAGAAAAAAAAACAGGGATTCATACATGTAAGCTATATTCGCTTCCTTTTTTTTTTAATAATGACTTTATCAATAATAATAAATATCAATGGGTATAAAACACTATAAGCTATAATAATAATGTGAATATAATCAGACTCATATAGTTTTTCCTCTTCCCTTCATTCGACTTTCCCCCCTTCTTCCTTCTCATCATCATCACCATCAATTCATTCCTTTAACTTATATAATTCTTTGATACCTTTCAACTGCATTAAAAGTGAGCAAATGAAACAAAAAATAATAAAAATAATAATACATAGACTAAACTTATTTCAGTCTCAAGGGTTCACGAAAGTAAGAAATCAATGTGTGCGCAAATGTAACATGAAAATAATAATTAAATGAAGAAACATACAGGAATGTATATAAAAAAAAACTAAGTGCTACACAACATCGCTCGGTAAAGTTTAAGGCATAAATACGTTTTTGGCGGCAATATTATTTTTTTGTTTCGTTTGATTTGTTCTTCTGTTGTGCACAAGCTAAATTTCCCTTTAAGAAAGTATATATATATACATACATATAAATATATATATATATAAATGAAATTCCACCCCCTTTTCCCCCTATAATATATATATATATATAGGTTTATATAAAATAGTTTCGATTTTAACCGTTCAGTTGGTTCTCATCTGGGGGGACGTTGTCCAAGTCGATGATGCCCCCCCAGACGGCGCCCTCCTCGTGGTCACCCATCGGGGGCATCTCCAATGGCAGTATCTGTATTGGGTCTGATATGGTATTGTTAATGGGATTACCTCTGGAATCCAATTCGAGAGCCGGATCGGCGGTGGCCTCGGCCAAATTCGTTACGCTCTTCGATTTTACGCACTGGAAATCGACGTGCCTGCTCTTCGCCTCCTCTTTCTCCCAGGACATGTGGATGAACGGACGTTGGACGTAATTGTAGATCACCTCCGCTCTGCCGCCAGGACGTTTACGCACCTTCTCCTTGTAAGTGGGATAACCCTCGATTCCCAATCTTATTTTCTTCAGACCTCTATCCTTCAGCACCTGCTTCGCCACGTCCCTATTCTCGATATACTTGAAGAACCTGTACATCGTTGTGCTGTTTACAGTCTGCGAGTGTTCCTCGCCCATCTGCGGAGGATACTCCTCATCCCAATCGACGGTGTCGTCGTCCAGCAGTACCACGATGTGGCATTCGCGATCACCTCTCTCCGCAGAATTCACCATCAACGGCAGAATCAGATCCTCTAAGAACACTTCAAATTGACATCTTGCGCCTTCATTAGATAACTCATGGAGCAAACCACCTTAAAAAAAGAACAAAATATAAATAATCCAATAATATAAGAATTCAAATACTAAGCTAAGATATATAGACTTTAGTCTCCTTGAAAATGACTAATATATAAAAAAAGAACAATACACATAATGGAATTCTAATAAGAATCGCTTAGAGACGTCTTTCTCCGATCGTAATACACTTTACTGTAAAATAACAATATTCCATGAACAAATAGAAAAAATGCATAAATCTAGAAAACATAAAAATGTATTAAAAAAAATGAAAGATAACTCCAACTTCAAAGAACTTTAAAATTTTCATGAAATGCAAAATTTAAGTAATCATGTTCTAAAGCAGTGGTCTCCAACTGGTAGACCGCAGAGATAATATATTTGCAATTTTTGTTTTTAGAATCTTATTTTTATGTTTTGGCCAGCGAGATTCAATATTTTGCGTTTAGTGGTCCGTGAGTTCTAGAGTACTTAACAAAATCAAAGAACAATTTCCGAAATGGAGAAACTTATTTCATTATCTTAAGCAAAGCTAGACTAGACTATACAAATTGAGTATGATTACGATAAAGTACAATCAGAATAAACAATAACATATATATATATAGAAATATAATATGATAACTGACTAAATAATGTCCAATTGGACATCAATTAAGATTCATTTTTTTTTTGTATTTACTTACGTAAATTTTGGCAGCGAATTGTTTGAGCATCGAAAGGGACTAGCAAGTAATCGCAAGCCTCCCTCAATTCTTGAACGGACACAGTTGGTGGACATCTAATCATGCCGCCTTTGTAAAACTCCAAAATCGATCTAAAAACCATCGCCGAAATACCCTCGGCCAGCTCGAATTCCCCTCTGTCGTTCGGATGCGTTATATCCAAACCCGAGCCGAACATTCGACCTAACATAGTGTTTGGATGCGCCGTGAATATTGCAGGATCCACCACGAACCTGAAACCGCGACGTACGAATTAAAGTAAAAAAAATAAAATACAAAACACTGGTATTACCTGGTATTGTCGACAACCAACGTGATCCTGTCTTCACTGGCAACTGTATTGCATGAAATGCCTTTAGCCTGTCCAACATTTTGCATAACACGAGACCTGCAACAATTAAGGCTTATGTTAGATACCTGCAGAGACTGAATGGTCAGAGTGTACCTATTTCGGGCAGCACCACTATGGCATTGGGTAGGTACAGTGTGACACCTTGGATCCGAAATTGAAGAGCGTAAGACAAGGCACGGTTTGGGCTTGGAACATGAACCATAACTACGCAAAGCATGTACCATGTTTTCATAAGAATAAACACCAAACTGACTTAAATGTATCATTCATGGTGACAGACAATCAGACAATGCAAATAAATAAAATGCATGGTGAAATTTCAATGGAGCAGTGACAAATGGATGGATGGGGAAAATAAAACCACCAAACAGATTGTGTCTACATGAGAGAAAGGCAAGCACATATCATTGTTTATTTTGATAAAACTGTGCCTAACTGCTTAGGAGGTGTCTGTCATATGCACTGTGTGTATGTATGTGTGTTTCTGTGTGTATATCTATCTGTCTGTCTATGAGGGAAGAACAATGGAAAATCAGAGAGTGTAGAAATGTGGTTCAGGATGCAAATTATCATGCTCCAATCAAATTGACTACTTGCACACACATACACTGACTACTAAATAGCTAATGCAAAGTGCACAGAGATGGAAATTGGCATGTTACAAAATCATACCTCATACGGTTTTTGAAAACTCTTCGTCTGCGGTCATCGTTGTAATCTTCGGTATCGCTGCTTGTGTCGTTATTCTGGTATAGGTGTCTTTCGCTCGCTCCTGCCATGCTGATGCTCGGCAGCAGACACTGGACGATGAAATTGAAATAAACTAAACAGTCGTTCGAACTAATCCAGAACATAAAAGAGAACACAACGTGAAGAAATAGACGAAATCAGATGAACTGTCAAATGCGATGGTCGAAAACAGAACGGACAGAAGAAGGATGGCATTCGCAACATTCGGCCGCTGAAACTTTATAAAAAGCAACGTTCACAACCAACGCGCGCATTGTTCGAATCGAACGATTAATACGAGCGAGATCCCAAGTAATTTAACAGTTTCAGCTGATTCATTTCCAATTTGCAAAATCGCTCTGCCATCTATCGTCTGCAAATTTTTGTCTATCAGTGCTTTCCAACCTTTTGTACTATTCAAAACTGTAGCTTCTTAAAACTTAAAAACCTGATTAATAACAGTAGTGAGAGCAGTTGGTTATTAAAAATTGATTTGTTTTCAATAGCAACGTGTTAAGGAAAATGAATAACTGTATGTAAAATGGTTTGTTTTTATTATCATTCCATTGGCACGCATTGTAGCTGGGTGGACACTGAAAATGATTACAAAGCTGTCAAATCTGACGTTTAAAGTGGAGTGACCAGGAGTGACTCAGTTTCGTTTAATAGGAATAATCGATTTTAATAACATTAAATACAAATTAATTAATTATTGCGTTACAGTCGACGCATGGAACAATAAACGCCGATTCGTAAGGTTCATTTTGCCCATTAAAATTTACACATTCAACAAAATTATCTTGCAGTAAGTGATAATGGAGAGTTTTTCATCGTACCAGAATGGGAGTTCTAATAGGGAACAGGACTTCCAGAAACTGTCCCAGACCATTGGATCAAGTATCCAAAAGATTTCCCAAAATGGTGAGAACATAATGAAACCATAAACATATAGGCTAATTGTCTTTTCTCTTGTAGTGTCCTCAATGCAAAGGATGGTCAACCAAGTTGGCACCAATCAAGATTCACCAGAATTAAGGAAGCAATTGTAAGCATTTTCTTATCACGTCGTAAAACAAGTTTCTCAATCAGTTGTGTTCCAGGCATAACATTCAACATTACACCCAGCAACTTGTAAAGGACACAAATGGATACCTCAAAGATTTGCAAACGGTTCCTTCAAGCGTATCGCAATCCGAGCAGAGACAGAGGAAAATGCAGAAGGAGAGGTTGCAAGATGAATTCACGTCTGTGCTGAACCTTTTCCAGGCCGCTCAGAGGAGCGCCGCGTCGAAAGAGAAGGATCTGGTTAATAAGGCTAGAGCTCAGGCGTTCGGCGACCCATTTCTGCGTAAATAAATTGGATTAATAATCAACTGTAGTAATAATCTCGATTGAACGTTTCAGCGCCTTACAAGAAAGATAATCAATTGATTGAACTGCAGGATAGCAGTGCTTCGAGGCAACAGCAGCAAGTGCAGTCGTTACAGGAGGAAGCTGATTTGAGAGCGTTAGAGGAGCAGGAGCAGTCCATTAGGCAACTCGAGGTAAAATTGTATTTAATTGATAATTTGTTACCGTTATTTAATTCATATTTCCTTCCTTTTAGAGCGATATTAACGACGTGAATCAAATATTCAAAGAGCTCGGCGCTATGGTGCATGAGCAAGGCGAGATCGTCGATAGTATCGAAGCGAGTGTCGAACATACCGAGCATTACGTTTCCGAGGGTGTGCATCAGCTGCACGAGGCCAGTAACTACAAGAATAAAATTCGCCGAAAGAAAGTGATCATCGCGTTGATTGCTGCAATCGTTTTAACTGTGATTATTCTAATTATCGTTTACAGTCGCTGATGGGAATACGTTGTTCTCATTTTTTTAATTATTTTTCTTTCTTAACAAAAATATTGGAGTAAACGTCTTTTACTTATATTTAATAATATTCGGCAATATTTTATTTATATTATAATAATATTATATCTTATAACCGATTGCTTTCATTTAGGTTTTAGTGTATGTATATATACAGTGGATTTTAATTAATTTTCCGTTACGCAATTGCTCGGTGAAATTATATTTTTGTATTTTTTATCCTTACTATACGAGTATTGTTCATAGCGATTTGTTATCCGATTAATTGATATAAGTGTTAACAGAACTAAAACTGAATTATAGAGTTGTAACTAAATTCGAAGATTTATTTATAACATTAAGAAACTAAAAATATATTCGTTGTAACAAAACCAGAAACGTATATTTCCTTTGTATATTTTCACCTCACCAAAATTTGTACTGTTATTAATAATAACTTCTTCAATTGGTACACACTACATATAAAACATGTAGCTTGATTTATTAGTAAAATATATATATATAAATATAATTTTTCATTTTCAGTAACGTAACAAAAGGAAATAAAGAAATTTGTATTTTAAAACTGTTTCTTGATGTCGGTAACTTCTTCGATGCACTTCTGTATGTTCAATTGGTACATGGGTTTCCCGGCTTTTAAATATAAAAGCAGCGACAGCGAAAGTTCGATCAAAGTGTGTTCATTAATGTCCTCTAAAAATGATAATGTTAATGATATCTGTTAAACCAATCCATTCAAAATATTTGAGATTTGAAAGTAAACATAGTGAATGTATGATGTTACCCACCGCTGTCCAATAAATCGCTGAGATCGTTGATAACTTTGCGGCACTGTTTCTGCATGCCACTTCTGAAAAGATCATCGTAAGATTTCTTCATGTACGATACGCACTTCTTAAACTCCCATGGTAAATCGGATGATTCAACGAAGGAATCGCTTTTCAATATATAAGACAGCAGAAAAGATATTGATTTCGAAACATTTTCGATAGCATCCACTTGATTTTTCGTTTTCTTGTAATTCCGCAAAAACTCCAATACTTTGGTAGGACAGTAGGGATCGATTTTGTTGATTAAACATTTGTTCCTTAGATTAACATCACTTGACATCAATATCTGAAATAATTGATCAATTACCTGTAGGAAAATTAAATGGGTAATTCGTGTGTGTTACAGTGGTATTCTGCTGAGCTATGCGCAAACAACTGCCGAGAATTGAATCGTCTGCGGATCTGCCTTGGTACTGGTTTTGAGCTGACTCCATGGCCGATTCACCTTCAACAAAAAAGTCGAAAATTCAAAAATTGAACGAGAAAAAGCGCGAAAAATAAATTACCAATTAAATTATCCTTCTTGGCCACCAAGCATTCATTTATAAATTTAATTGCTTTCCTGCATTCTTTCTGCAACTGTTTTGATTTGACCCCATATCCATCCTTAAAATAGTCTAATTCTTGAATGACCATCCATGGAACATATATCACAGGTTTGGTGTCATCTTAAAAAAGAACATGAATTATATTACTATAACAAATTACAGAACAAAATAATACTGACCACAAAAAGTTATTTTTAAAATGTCTATTATAGTTTGTAGTTTGTCAATAAAAACGTTAGTGTCAACAACAATATAAATATTGTCTGATTTTTGAATGTTCTCATACTTTAAATTGAAGTAACTGAAATTTGTCTTCTGAGGACTGCCATCCTCTCTTTGCTTTCTCAAAGATTGTATCTGTAGGCAACAATTGAATTAATTAATATTTAATGTGGAGATTAATTAATGATTTATTCTTACATCATCCAGGATATGTTCTTCAGACATAGAAGCATTATCAGTGTCCATTTCCATATCACAGTTATCCAGATCTCTCTCAGTGCTTGCATTGCAAATCAATGATACATTTGACAAATCTGAATGGTACATGGAATCACCAGATGAAGACACAACAGCAGTTTCATGTTTCTTCAATGGTGGTTCCACATCAGAAATATCTATTGTACTTGTTCTCTTGTTTGGAGTTGAAGTGATCATATGGCAATTTGATACATTATTGTTGTGTGCAGAGATGTTTGGACTGCTCGGACACATCTTTGTTGAATTTAGTCTGGACTGTGCCGGAGTTGTGACATTGTGATCATCAGATTTTACCCGCTTCTTAATGGGACTCTCAGAACTGCCCAAGCTTGCTCTCAACCTCTTCAATCTGTTATTTGCAAGACACCTCTCTTCACCTCTGGATATTTGTACTGGCTCTTTATGGACTGACTCCTTGCATGGACTTTGTGTGTTTCCCTTATTACGTCTTCGCCCTTTCAAAATTTTTCGCTCTGCCGGAAATTCCATATCGCTTAAGCATTTAAACAACCCAACCAACTGATTTTTTTTTTTTTGAAGATCCCTCGCTTTTGAAGGTTATATTCACATATACAAATCAAAACAAATAAGAAAAGAAAGTGGCGTTGTTTTAACTATCTACCAACTTTTTATTTGTATTTAATTTTGTTAGGTTTGCAACATGAAGTTAAGTATATACAGTAAGAACCTTCATTTACGAATAAATTCGTTCTTCCGCAAACACTTCTTTTTGAAAGTGCAATTAGTTAAATCTGGAAATAAAGTAAAGATTAAATAATAATTAACATACATTGAAATGAGTTTTATTTGTATCAAAATATATGTGCAATATTATCAGTAATATGCAAAATTAATATATATCATTGCAATTAATATACATGCAAAAAAATGATGAGAAAATGATATAATAAAAATATAACAAATATCAATATAACTATAACCTAAATAAATTAATAAATAAGATATATTCGATAAAATATGTTTGTACTTAAACAATAATAATAATAATAGATACTATTAAAAACGTTGATAATTGTGACTGGATATGATATTTTTGGTTAAAATAGCTACTGTAACTCGTAATAAAAGCTGTAATGTGGAGGATCTGGAGGAATGATGGGTGGATCCTGCGGTATGGTCACACCTTCCGCATCTAAAAGACGCAGCTTTATTTCCATCGAGAGAAGCGTATCCAAATCCTTTTCAGTCTCTTTGCTTTGCATTTTATTCCCCAACAGTCCATTAATGCCATCAGTCCAATAAGCGAAAGCGAGTTCATCCGGAGCTACACAATCTAAGGACATCAGATCAACTCCTTCCAAGGCCAACGAGAAGGCGAGCTGATGGGAAGCCTTCCTTCCCCTCATATGGGGACAGTCTTTTCCAATGTACAAAGCCTTTATATCGGAGACAGCCAGTTTCGAAGCCAACTCTTCAGCGCTGGGAGCGCTCTTCTCATCGCAATCACCGTAATGAAGAACCTTATGGTTCGGGGACAATCGCATGAACCAGAATTTATCTTTAATTCGTTGACCGCGCGCCGAGTACTTCGTAAACCTCGTTCCCTCCACCAAGTACGTCAATCGCTGTTGAGTGATCAAATTGAGTATGTCCGGTGTTATTTGCTCCCTCAGCTCGACGATTGGTCTCGCATGAGATTCCCACTCCTCTCTAGAAGTACGCTCCTGCTGCCATAGACTAGTAATTTCGCTGTACGTCAGCGACTGCAACCTCTGCCTTAATTGCTCCAACGACAAAGGCGAAGTCTGCAACGCCCTTATGATTTGCTCCCTAACAACGCTAGCCACCTTACCGAAATCCTCGGAAGTTGCTCTCATCTCCTTCCATGTCTTATTTAGAAGAACGATGCAGATGCAGAAAGTCTCCTCGAATGGATAATCGTTAGCGAAGAATAGCGGTTGGAAAGTGGCTCCTTGCTCTGCAGGCGGTTCTCCGATCTTCAACAATTCGCATAAGATTTTCACCAATTCAACGCTGGCCCTGCCGAAGGGACATTCGTGTTCGTCGGCTCTGCAGCTGTTCTCCAACACCAATTTTGTATAATTATCCGGATGATTCCTGGCAAAATACACCATACAATCGAGAGCCAACAAACCGGGCGGAGTTTCCGTAAAGTCCAGAGCTGGATTAATATCATTCTTGAAGCCCAACTTTTTGTAGTCCCTCGTGAAACCGCCTGGACCCCTCATGCTTCCAGCACCTTCACTGTCAAAAGCTATTTTCCTTAGCTCCTTAATTTTGTCATGACCATCTTGATCCTGCAAAACAAAAATGTTTAGATAATAATTTCGAAATTTTGAACAAAATAATACCTGAGGGTCCATTTTCGTGACCATCCTCTGTTCGAACAAGCCCAAAATTAAAGTTTGCAGCACGTACAATTGATGAGCCATTTCGGCGCCTTCAGCGGCTCCAGTTTGAATTATGTTATTTTGTATAACAACCCTCAGCTGCTTTGAAATAAGTGTCGCCGCCACCGATTTCCTTTTAACGTAATCAGCCTTTGTCAATAATGCGTTTATCAATGCAACAGTGTTCTGCTGAACCACAGACGTTTCTTGCAAATGTGTGATCAATGATGTAACTGGAACCTCTCTCTCTACTTGCTCATAGCCTTGGCTATGATTGAGAACAACATTCTCCAGAATTGATAAAGCTGCTTGATTGATATCCTCATCCTGGGATGTGTTCACCAGACCTGCAACTCTGTTGATAAATGCCACATCCAGAATCTCCCATGAAACTATCCCATGTTCCATCAGCTCAACAAAAGAGAGCAATGTGTGTGCCAGTACTGTGCCTTTACTGTTGCCAGCCTCAATCTGCTTAATGATCAGAGTCAAACCTTGCTTGTTAATGAATTCCAAAGCAAATGTAATATCAGAACTGAGCTTGGACAACTTCTGTATAGCCATGGCTTTATCCTCTGGAGAACCTGCAGTGAACTTATGCAAAATATCTTGAGCAGTCTTCAGAGGAGAGAACTCCAACCTCAAGACAGACCCATTCTTCACCTCATTCCTGTTCTTCTCAGTGATGTAGTTTCTATTGTTGTTATCATTGAACTGAAGTGCATACTGCTCAGGTTCAGCAAGACCCCACTGGTTGCAGAGCTCCTGTATTATACAGGTGAGTGGTTGTTTTTGATTGAATTCCGTCAGATTTGGCACTTGATTGGTCATCTCGACGGCAATCTTGACGATGTTCGAATCTTTGATCGCAGGCATCTTGAGATTCTGTTTCCTATCCAGTACGGTGAATAATAAACCTCTAGCACACCTCTGAAACACTGTGTATTTAAATTATTTTCCCATAATGAAAATAAACCAAAATAAACAATTATTGGTGCCACTCCCAGACCATATATCCGCAGCAACTGTTACCAACAAGGAAATAAGGAAATCTGAAGATGTTGAGTTGAAGAATCATTAACACGAATGCCACTACTGTAAAAAGTAGTTTCAAATTTATTATAAATATATTCAACTGATAGTAATTATTGATATTGTAACAATCTCATTAAATTTAATGAATTTTAAGTAATTATTAATAATTTGCAACTTTAAAAATTATCAAATTATAACAGTCTGATGTGTTGCCTACTCTTGCTACAATATTCATTTGCCTTCTTGTTTTCATTCAGCATCAGCTGGTATCAGCTTCAGTTACTATTATTTCAATAAGATTTATTGATGAAAGTGTAGTGGTTTAATAGTATAAATAAGTGATTTAAAATGCAGGATTCCATGAAGGATTATATTCGTATCACAACCAATACTAAGGAGGAACCCAAAATAAAGTAAATTGTAACCTATTTGATTCTCTATAGTTTAATACATTTTTTTGCTAGGAAAGAGAACCTTCCAACTTTAGAGCATAAGATAAAGTGTGAAAATTATGCTCAGAGAATTGTGCTATTCTTAATTGAAGGCAAACATAAGCCAGATCCCTTCATGTGGAGTTTAAATTTCATTGACCCCGAGAATTACCAAGATGTTGTGGAAGAACGATCAGTCACCAAATTGTGTGGATATCCTCTTTGTGGAAAAAGGATTCCAGATATGCCAAATAAGCAATATTACATCTCAACAAAGATGAACAAGGTTTTTGATATCACTGAAAGGAAAGTAAGTGTCTGTTTATTTTTCTGTGTGATTGTTTGATTTAGCTTTGGGTTTTTAGAACTTTTGTAGTAATTACTGCTATCAGGCAAGCTGTTTCATAAAAAATCAAATTGATACAAGTCCCTTGTGGCTGAGAAAACCAGAAAACTTTCTTAAATACAAATTGATGGATGAGCAAAAATTGTAAGTTCACTTATTTAAATATGATTAAATCTATATTTATCTTTAATTGCAGTTTATCTCCAGGCATTGAAATTGATCAGGGTATTGTGAAAGTGGAAGAAAAGGCTTTCACATCAGTGTCCAGTTTTACTGAGGCATGTTTGGATGAAGCCCAGCAATTTGAGAAACTCAATGAACCAGATTTTCCAGATTTCGAAGAAACTGATATAAATTTAAAACCCAAATCAATTTTGAAGTCAAAAATTAAGGTTGGGTCTAAATATAAGGGTGGTGAGAGTGAGAAAACTGATGTAAATAAGATAGCAGAAGAAATCGAAGATAAATTGGTTATTGGCACTGGGAACGCGGATAAGAAGAAGCATGTGAAGTTTTCGAATCTTTCAGAGACCGAGATGGATGCAAAACCGTCGGGTTCAAAAACTCGAAGTCAGAAGGAGATCGATGATCTGAATGATAGCATCGCGCAGATTTGTAAAACGATAAAAATCAAATTGAAAACAAACGATAATTTCGGTGACGTTCAAATGAAACCGGTTCAATCGATTTTGGAAAAGGATTTGGAGGAACGGACTAAACCTATAATTTTGGATAATGCCAAAATCGAGGAAGCTGTAGCTAAAGTGAACTCTTCCGCTAAACACAACCAGAGAAAACCAATTTTGATAGAAACAAAATTGAATCCGGAAGTTAGTGCGAATAGGGAGAAGATAATGTTTTACATGAAGAATACGCCGAAGGATGTGTTGATAAAGCAGGACTTGCCTAAATACACGAAGAAAATCATCGAGAAAATTAAAGATCCGCAAGAAGATGTCGGCGCGAAGAATGTTATTGAGAAAGTAAAGAAAATGCGGAGCGGTGTAAGTAAAGTGGACGGAGATTTGCAAAAGGTTTTGGCCAAATTGAAAAGCAAAGAGAACAAGTCGAAATCTTCGATTCTGATAACCGCCGTTAAAAACCCGGAGGCTCCGAAGGCTAAGAAAGCGGACATTAAAGATAGTCTGAAACCGAACGACGAGAACATCGAATCTTTCAAAAAGATTTACAAGAAATGGCTGACCATTGAAAGTTTCATTTTTTTGCACGGCGAGGATAAAGTCAAAGCGACGCTAAACGAAGAGAAGTTGAATGATTATTTTGAAAATCTGAAAATCGCCGAACTGGAGACGGCACAGCAAATGAAGTACATGGCGATCTGCAAGAAAATGCATCTCAAGGAATTGGCGGAGGAGCAGTTCGATAATTCCATGTTGGAGAGGAGCACGAAACCGCCTCCTGATTTCGAGCAACTGAAGAGTGATAGCAAAGAGATGACCATCAAGGTGAACTCGTACTTTTCCGGTGGAATGTACGAGAAGGAGGATACGAATTTCCCAAGTAAAACCGAAGGCGAGGAAGATAATCCTGCCGTTTTGCCTCTTGCGGACGTGTGTTCTAGGAACGCGATGAGGAAGAAGATTTTCCTTAATTCTGCAATGAAATAGTGAGAAGCTTAAATCTGCATTGGTTGATTCGAATTTGTTAACTTTGTCGGTTTTAGCATCAATCAGCACGCAAAGGAGTTAGGATTGGGGGAGTGCGAGGCGGAAGATGTTCAGTACTTCTTGGAAACGTTCAAATTGGAATCGGATAATGTTGTGTTCAGGCCGAGGATGTGGAGCTTGATCGCAGTCACTTTTATTTTCGTGTAAGTTCCAACAATTCCTTTTTTTATAAATTTATTAATTCATTGACGTTCCATTAGATTGACCGTCAAGGATGAGGCTTTGAAGTCCAAGTTACGATCCACGGAGGCTCTAAATTACAAACGCGCTCTGTTCGAACAAACGAAAGACTGCGATGCGTTCCTATCAGACATCGTTTGTTTCTTTGAAAGTATCGATTCATTTGTAAGGCAATTCATTACGAGTGATCAATAATTGCAAATTTATTTATTGATTTTAATTTATATAAAGTTTTTATTTTTTATTTTGAAATCGTCATTTCTTTTCACGTTCATCCCAATTTCCTTTCCTATTCCTATTAACTAATGCCAAGTTTGATGTGCGGAATATCGCAGTTGTGACGTGACAAATCGGTTTTGGACTTTTGTCAGAATCGCGATTTGCTGCGACGATGAGCCAACGCGAAAACATGCTCTCCGCAAAGAGAGTGAGGGAACATAAGATTTGCGACTCGCGATGGTTGGCGCACGACAAGATTACACAGTACAAGGGAATAGTGAAGTTATACAGTCAGTACACAGCGGTATCCATTCTCTGAATGTTCGAAGAAGTAATCCACGTTCTGATTTTGCAGAGGGTCGCAAGAGCACCGGCTCCACGGCCATGGATATTGAAGTTAAAGAGTTGAGCAACGAGGTGCAAGTGCTATCCAATAAGATAAAAACGAACAGGGAATCTTTGGATAACATCCTATCTGGAAGCAGGCATTTGACGGAGAACGTTCTGGTTACGCACAAGGAGTTGCAGCTCAAGAATCGCGGAAACTCTCCGTTGGTAATTCTTCGATCGATAATTGTTAATCGAGAATGAGCAAAGAGTTATTTATAATTATATCATTTCATAGGAAATCATTGAATCTTTAAAACAGAACATATTTCTGAACAGGAAAAAGATTGATATGCTGCATTTCAAGCGAAAGGAACTTAGTTTTAGATTATCTAATCTTGCGGTGATTCTGCTTATATTGTAAATATACACATTAAATTGGTAATGGTAGAATTATTTTGCAGCTGGAGAAGGCCGAGTACGAATCGTACACGAAAGAACACCCGAAACTACCAGTGGAGATCGAATGCGGACGTATTACTGGTAAAGTTCAGGATAGGATTTTATTGACTGAAGCTGCGATCTCCGTGAGGAACACGTACAGAACGATGATCAAAATATTACAAAAAGTATACAATACGTTAATTATTAATATAGACAACATTTTTTTTTATAGCAATTGCTTGAATTTTCTAGGATCGTATATTTTACGATCAACTTTTGGAGACGCTGAAGAGGGACCAGGTCGACCAATCGAAGTGCATCTTTCAGATGACGGTGCTCGGTCAGTTGGCAGTCGAGCAGATGGACGATGATCGACTTAACTTCTTCGAGCTTCAGAAGTGCGTCAAAGAATCGTTGTCCAGACGCAAAATAGATTTGCAGAAAGTGCACGAGCAATTGAACGAGTTCCCAAAGAACATGACCATGATCGTCAGAATGGATGTGCGTCACAACATTAAAAAATAAAAGTATGTTAATATTTTTCATATTTATTAATGTTTTATGATTTCCAGGAGGATGAGACAACTTACGGCCTCGAAATCGACGACGAGTTCGAAGAGGTCAAGAGATCCTTGAAGACTGTCGAGAAGGTTTTGAAAACGCTGAAGGAGGCGGTTTTCGTAAATAAATACGAGAAAATCCTACCATGGTATGTTTAAATTCTCAATTGTTTTACCTATCATTTGTTTAAGTTTATCAATTCAAAATAAGACTATTGAACATTACTTAATGTAAATTGCTTATTTCTTTAGTTTGAAGGATCAGTTGACTATTACCGAGAAACTGACTACAATTAAGACGAAGAATTTGAATGACACGCAAGAACTTGGCAAGAGGATCGAGCACGCCAAGGTGAATTTGGAGCGGTGCAAAAATGAGGATAATTTGAGCAGGTTGAGAATTCCGTACGAACTTTGAATATTTGAAATTTTATTGTGAGTTGAGCAGTTTCGAAGCTTCCTGTAAAGAGTTTCTGGGGAAGATCGAGGTTTTCAAGAAGAAGCTGAACAAGTGCACGCAGAGGAAGGAGATCGTCGGAAAGAAAATCATTCAGGCGCATTTAGGCCTGAAGTCCATCTACTGCCTATGCAAAGCAATCAACAAAAATAAATCGCACGACGGGAAAAAAACGGAAATTAATATTACTTTTTCCGCAGAGGACGTGGATTACCCGGAAAAAGGTTTTTAATTTCTTCATATTATTTTTGTGTTTAACATTTCGAATGTTCTTAATTGTGTTGCAGCTACTGAAATGGTCGAAGTTATCATCAACAAATTGAACATGTTGGATTCTCTGATGCGAACGCACAACATGGGCATCACTGACGACATGCAAATGGATCATTACAGAGCTTATTCGGTTTTGAATCAGGAATTTCACGAGCCGACGGTTAATTTCGATGTAAACGCCGAGCCGATGGAGGATTTCGATGAGGTGCGAACGGATAACACCGTCTTAACCAGACACGAAATAAAGGAGATGAGCAGGTTAATGGTGCAGAAGAACAAGGAGGAACAGCTGTTTTAAGTTTGATAGTGTTTTTATTTACATATTTATATACTCTTTAAGTTCATCTTTTTTATTTATTTATATTTTATACAAAAGTAGTACAACAAATATTATATATTTAGAGAAATGGTTTTGTTGCTTTTTTTTTCTTCAACGTTCGAGCATTTATAGAATTAGTTTGAAAGAATAAGGAATGATAATTGTTACTGTTTAAAAATATGTGTTAGGATTATAAATTTAGTATTGGATTAGTGCCATTAGATATAAAAGATTCTTCCTCAACAGTTTAAGTGTCAAATGGAAGAGCTGGAAAGAAGTTGAAGAAGAAGAAGAAGCTTAATTATGAAGTGTATCGGTAATCACCCATAACCAAAAGTTCAGTTCTTGTAGTCCTACAAAGAGAAAGAAATGTGTTATAAAAATCGATACGTGTCGGGGAGGAAGGAAGAAACGAACGAAACGAAAAAAAAAATACAATTATAAAATTAAAAAACAACTTATCCTAAAAGACAAAAAAATGGTTTACACATAATACAACAACGGAACAACAAAAATAAACTTATTTTGGGTGAGCAGTCTATATTGTATATACCTCTGCGAGCTTCTCGTTGCTATCTCTCAGTTTGAACATCTTCTCTGGCCCGACCATCTTCAACATGCTGAAACGAGAAAGAAGGATCATTTAGATTGAACGACATAGTTTATAACATGAATCAATTATTACTTATATTAATAAGTTAATACTGTAATTGATTCCGAAATATATAGATATTGAGTGTTTCATCGATTAAATATAGCATTAAATATTTAGGTTTCTGTTCTCGGTTGGATGGCAAAAATACTAAATGGATTAAAGTCTGGATATAAATGATTAACGCTTTTCGTTCGATGGATCAGTGAAAGATGAGGTGTCTCTTGATGTACTACTTATCGGTGATCGTGGTCAGCATCGGTGGCCGCATCGAAGTGCCGGAACGCATCGCGACCACAAAACAGTCAACGGTGATGTCGCTCTTCAGCAGCGTCAAATTCAAGACGTTCATCATCCTCGATTTGAGCGATGATGGCGAGTTGTTTGATCTTAAAATGGATTGGATCATGGGTTCTGAGCAGGGACCGAATTGCATTTACTTCTTCCAAGCAAATTTCAAAATCCTCGCGAACGTAAAGCTGATCGACCTCACGCACATTAACATATTGAATAATTTGAAAGAACTGCAACTGTTCCTAACATTTCAACACGGCGATTACGAGTACAATAAGTATATTAAATACGTGTTTTTCATAGCGAATTTCGAGGAAGGCGACGAGAAGTATTTGTCTGCAATCATGAGCATGATCTGGATGAGGAACATGTGGAATTACAATCTGGTTTATTTCAGCGAACGCAAACTAATCAACTTCGTTTACAATCCGTTCAGCAAAAAAATCACGACCAGTTCGAACGGCACGAATCAAATGAACAAGTTTAATGATCTGTATGGGTACAATATTAACGTGTCCATGCACCATTTCACCAAAGACGAGGATTTTTTGGTGCTCAGATCCATCGAGAAAATACTTAATGCTACGTTTCAAGTCACTTTGACTTGGAGCTACGAAGAGATTTATCTGGACGTCAAGGAGGGAAGAAGCGAGTTCTCTTTGGTTGGGCAATTTCATGGGTCTTTACCAGGTGTGAAATATACGGAACCTATTAAACCTGATCACATAGTGGTTTTGGTCTCTAGATCTCCGATTCTTCCGCAATACCTGAAGCTTCTGCTGATCTTCAGCCCGATCATATGGATCGACTTGATCTTGGTCATTGTAATCTCCATTTTCGTGGTGTACCTTGTGCATCGGAGGAACTTCAACATGATCATGCTGGATTTGTTCAGAGTTCTGATCGGGCAAAGCGGATTCTTCAGGGCGAACGTTTATCGAGCAGCCGTGCGAGTCTTCCTCATCAGTTTGAGCTTCTTCAGCATCATAGTCAGCAACGTGTACACCTCGTCCTTGCTGAGCGCCATCCTCACAGTTAAATACTACCCGGAGATAGACACCTTGGAGGAATTGCGCGAGAGCAACTTATCCATTTGCACGTTAAACGAATACAGGCATTTAATACCGCTAGACTTCAGGAACAGAACGATACTCATGGATCCACTGGAATTCGCAAGGCATATTCTGCTCCAGAGGAATTCGAGCTACGCCTACGCCATCATGCATAGTCTCGCAGACCGCATCATCTCCACTTACGTCCGGCGACACGGAACTAACGATTTCCACATGGTTCAAGAGAGTTTCGTGCCCGGCTTCGAGGGTTTCATCTTCAATAAAAAATCTCCGTTCATATACAAGATCAACACTCTATTAAAGACTATACAGCAGAGCGGCTTGAACCGCTACAACAGCGGCAGCAAGGAGACGAGATCTATAGAATTCCAAGGGTACACCACTTTGAAGCTATATCATTTCGCCACTCCGTTCGGAATTCTCATAATCGGATCAACTTACAGCATTATTATTTTCGCACTCGAATTGATCGTGAGCAAATTCTACCCTATTATCGGTCAAAAAAGTTCCGTCGCTGCTGATTAAACGCAATTAATTGCTCTGGGTCATCGAAACGTAATGAGTCAAGTACTTAGTACACACTATATTTGTTTGTGTCTACTCTTAATTTACAACAAATGTATTTATAACAATCGAACAATAAAACAGTTCATTTCTTTGAATTAATTGATCATTGTCTACTATACTATAAGTAGATATGATATAACATTCACTTTAAAATGCAATTGATGCAAAACCATTTATCCCTGCTTAACTCCATTAGGTGATAATTCTGTTGTGACAAGCTCACTAAGTGATGACGAAATATTTGAAATGACCATGAATTTATCGCACGCAATAAAAAAAAGGTATTATAAAAATAACATTATAATTGTACTAGTAGAATATTTCATTTTGTAACTCTCGAAAAAAGGTTAATCCCATTGCCTTATTGTTTGTTTTCGGTTAGTACATCAATTATGCTTAAACTTTACCTCCCTGTTTAATCAATTGAAATTGCGCATTTAAAATAAAGCAATTGCAATAATAAACCCATGAATAATATCTGTATTTGAATGATAACAATTTTTAGAGGCGCAGTGTAAATGTTTACGCGAAAACATCTACGATAAACGCGAAAATCGAAACAAAAATGCGAATTGAATCACTCGAGATTGTCAACTGATGTTAACTGATATGTTTACAGGACGTTTGCAGTAATTACTTTGTTCGGCGATTCTCAGCACCTTGACTTTTAAGTATCAATCCTAATCGTTCATTTCGTTGAAGCAAATATTATTGTAACTATGATTTAAAACAATAAGTGCATTTAATTACATTATCGAATGCACAATCGTTGCCACTTGAAAGAAAAAACAATATAGTTTTAGCACTCGCAAATAATTCAATAGACGCGCAAAATAATAGTGGAAACGCAAAATAAATTATTTTCGTTATACTCACATGCCGTAAATGGTGGGAAAGTACGTGTACAGATATACGAAGGGTATGAGAGGAAAGACGGCCATCCACGATTCTTTGGTCTTGTTTGCTATGGCAATTGCGCACAGTTGACCGCACCTCTGCCCAGTCATTCTTTTATCGGTGGATTGGACAGTCTCTCCGTATTTCTGGAAAAACACAAATTTACGTTTACTTTTAAGTTTACTAAATACTAAACAAGAAAAAGCACCTCTCCCGATTTTCCGGTGAAACTTTCCTGCAGGAAATTGGTAAATGTCGGACCGGGACACAGCAGGGTCACGGCGATATGTTTACCCGTTTTCTCCGTCCTCAGGCAGTTCATGAATCCCTAAATATACAAAAAAAAGTAAACTGATTATTCACAATTGTTGAGAAGCCTTCGCCTACTATGGATTGTATAAATATTATCAATATCTTGACAAGTATTTACTTGGGAAGTATCGCGTTACGAGTAGTTCTTACGTGTATTGCGTGTTTGGAAGCCGTGTACGAGGCGGAGTACGGCACACCCATGACACCGGCAATGCTCGAGGTGACCGCGATTTGACCGGAACCCCTCTGATTGAAGTGATCGATGGCGATCTTCGTCAGATTCACCACAGAAAAGACGTTCAGCTCGAAGAGTTCCTTGTGCACGGACATTTCGATGTTCTCGAAGACGGCCCTCTGGCTCCTACCAGCATTGTTGAAGAGTATGTCTATGCCGTTGAAGTGTCTCGCCGCCCTATCGAAGAGTGCCTTGTGCGAATTTAAATCGCACAGATCCATGGGCAGCACCAGGACATCGTTGTCCTGCAGAACACCTTTCGATTCCTCTAGCAAAATAAAACAATTATTAGCCTTCCGCTATCGATACTTAAATTTATCATTTCAAACATGACAGCAGGTAATAATATTAATGACATAACAATGTCCGAAAACAAAAAAAAAAACAATTGCAATGGAAAACTATAATTATTAATCTCCTGTTAAAAAGTTTAGAAGTGTTTGATAAGAACAGAACAAATGGATTTCTTTAATTTCAGCAAGGTAATAAAATTAAATTAATTATCACAATTAAGTATTCTTTTCTAAATTATAGTTTATATTTGTAGATGACACAACATTGCAATTTAATTGAAATTATTTTTTTAATGCATTTGTCATCATAAAAATCGTAAGCCTACTTAAATCACATTAAAATACACATTTTATTTGGAATGTCATATTTGAATACAAACAATTTTTAAATTAACAAAATTACATGCAAATAAATTTTAATAATTTGAATCAATTTATACATTTACCATTGATGTGTTTATGAATCAAAATTGTTTGTAAACTTTTTCATTATTTAAACAAATTTGGTATTTGAATGTGAAAATATTGTTCGAAAATTGAGATGAAAAATTTTCAGGGTTGTTAATATTACTACAAATATCGTTTCCGCAATTTGTTGACATAAAACATTTGTTTGATTGCATAAAATAAAATGTGTCTCGTTAACAACATCAGTTCGTGCAGCAATTAATCCTCCCATGACCTCACTTTTATAGATATAAAATTTGAATATGAATCATGTAACAAACATGCACAGGAAAGAAAAACATGTGTTGTTACGTAAGATGTGAAATTACCTAAACATGCCCTCTTAACTCGTTCCAATTCGCCCCTTCTTCTCGCTGCCAGCACCAGTTTGACCCCATGCCTTGCCAATACGATCGCCGTTTGTTCACCAATGCCACTCGATGCTCCGGTAATGAAGCACACTTTACCTTTCAGTCGACCTTCGCATCCAAAAACAAACAGAGAAACAAAAAATAACGCGTTAAGATTAAATTAATTATTTTACGCTTAATTACATAGCTTTTAAAGATATATACGTTATAATAAACATACCAAAATTGAAACATTTTATTAGCATGCACGTCGCAACAACAATAGTATATACGTCCTTTTAAGACGCGGTATTACCGAAGTAAAATTCAAACTTAATTCCTAAATTTGAAGACCCAACAAACTTCTAGAGAACTGAGTCACATAACTTCGTCAACTGAATCAACATCGGTTGATATGGAATATAAAAAAATCATCCCTTGACTTAGCAACCAAATTAATGTGTAATTTCTCTTTCTTGGTCATTTTTGTGGAGTAAATTATAATAAAGCTAGTAAATATAATAAATAAAATGCGTGTCTCATGGATTGACTTGAGAATTCTTATGTATTCGAATTCTGCAAATATTTTGGTCTTGAAGCCTTGACATTCAGAAAATATTGTTGTAAATGCGCTAAACGCTATCATATTAAATTCCAAAGGTTAAAATATATCCAAAGTGTTTTATAATTCAAATAAAAATTGAAATTAATATTAATGCTTGCACGTTGTTATTGATAATTTACATTCATTCGAATTAGATGCGTTTATATAATTATGCGCTTCATGTCCAGTAACTGCACTACTGCATTAACATTATCAGATAAAGTTGCGTATTGTTCTGTTATCTGTTATTCCTTTGGAATAACGTCCACGTAGCTCGTGTTCTGCGAACACAAATGTGATTGTTGTTTTTAAAGTCTTAAGCAATCTTACCGATGCTTTTTCCGAATCTTTCGTAGATTGCGAGCTCCAGATCGCAGTCCAGGAGGAGCAGAGCCAAGAGGTAAACGACGCCATACACGAACACGCCAATGCCGATGAGTGACCACAACATTTTCGAACTGGTCTTTCACTGCACGCTCGATCTTTGTTACTTCTTGCCACTTAGCACTCTCGGTCACTTCTGCTTTGTTGCTAGCGCACACAAATTAAAGTTACTGCGCGACGGGTAGCAGTTAAGCTATTTCTATCCGAATTAAGACCTCCTACTCGGAGGAAGGCTCTTGGTGGGGGAGGTGCAGGTGCCAATTAGAGTTCATTGTAATTCATCGAAAACAAAATAAACGTTTTGCATTATCCTCGGACGTTTATCATTTAAAGATAGACGATCATCAACATTTCATACTCATTGATTGTATTATTTAAAGTACTTTTACATATAAAATTGGATTGTTTATTATAATTTCAAATTGTTCCATCGCATTCGCTATTTTTTAGCAGTCTTTAATCTCTTAATCTCACCTATAAAGATGATTAAAATTATCTAATGAATGCCACTAATTTGGGCTACTAACCCAATTAAGCTACAATTTTACTGTTTAACGAAGTACATTTACTGTTAACATTCTGTACTTTAAATGCATTTGGATTGATGTTCAAATATAAAGAGAATTCAACGGAAGTATCGATTTCTTGATGCGTTGTATATTTATCTATATAAAGCAAAGAGGTCACTCACATTTCAAGGAATGTGATATTAGTTTATAATCTCAGGATTTGAGAAAAAAGAATCAACTGTTTGTTTGAAAAAAATGTATTCTCATTTAATACCGACAGGAACCAAATATCTTACATTTAGCTGAAGATTCGAAAATGAGTCATCATTAAATGAATAAAGTTGCTGTGGAAGAATGGTGGGTGTATTACAAAGAGTAATACAGTCATACAATTTATGTTAATTGTTGTTTATTAAATATTAAACTGTATATATTAATTGTAGCTTCTTCATTATACAGTGAATAAATTATGTCTATCAATAATTAATGGAATATTTTGTAATAAATGTAGTTGAGTAATTGTGACCAAATATATTCGAATCCATACATGAATATGAAGAAATGATAAATTTCTACAGATTATTCAAAATATAATTGTTAAGCGCTATTAGAGTAAGAATCCAATTAGATTCCTTATGAAATCACCTGATCATTTATAGGCAACCAAGTATACACGTTAATCACAATCCAAAAATATCATATATTGCTTAAAAGAAATTATCATCAAGTGCGTAATTGATATTGTTTTGACCAATTTTAATGAAACTGATCAAGAATCAAATTTACAAATAAGTAATTCGCAAGATTTTTTTCCTTCCGTTTTTAACTTCGTGTCGCTTAATCAGTACGACGTTTGTGGTTATGTCCGTTTTCTGCTGCTAGTGTTGTTGGGAGATGTGATATGATTAAGCAAAAATGGCCATAATTAAATCGATATTTAGTGCTTTACTTGTGATAATATTAGTAACAAAGTCTGCGTTCAGTTTGTACGAGGACCAAATTGGAAAGTTCGACTGGAAGAAGGACCACATCGGGAAATTGAAGTTCGCCGAGTTCGATTCGGTGAAGCGCGTAGTGATCGCAACGGAGGAAAACGTCCTGGCCTCCCTGAACCTCAAGAATGGTCAAATTGTGTGGAGGCAACTGTTGGAGCACTCTGATGTTCATAGCATCGAGCTGATGCATCTGGACACTGAGGTGATCACAGTCTCTGGTAATGGTAATATCTATTATGTTCGGGGTTGGGACCTGAACACTGGTGTGCTGCAATATGAATGGAGCTTGTCCACAGAGAAGAGTGGAAAGTGGATTGCTACGAAAACGCATTTAATCCATGTTGTGGCAGTGGTCAACTCTCATGTTGAGGTGACAAAGTATGAGATTAAGACAGGCATGAACAAGGGTTCTAGTTCCAGGATCTCAACTCCTTGGATGACTAATCTTGAGATGTGCGTTCTAGCTGGTACACACTGGACTTGCATTTCAAGTGAGAGCAGTGAAGATGGTAAAATATACTCCATTGATCTTAATGGTGATATGAACAAAATTGTGGCCAAGTCACTGGATCATTTAATAGGTGCAGCAAGTGGTGCTGTCAAAATCAAAGAATTTAAACATTCCGAACCTGCCATCCTATTGGAAAGGAATCATGTACATAGATTAGTATTAATTGGAGAAAATCCAACTGTTCTGCCTTATTCCCTAGAGTCAAATGTCATTAGCCTCCCAGGTGGCGAGCATAATTCAATTGTACAGATGGAAGTGGTCCGTACTAGTGAAGAGAAGCCTTTGCAACTGAAGACATTTGATTTGGAAACTAATGATCAGAAAATTATACCTTTGGAGCCACCATATACAGCCGTCGCACCACATTTAGTCAGTGGTATATGCAGAGGATCCAACTGCAGAATTGTGTACAATAACGATGATAATGCGATTGTGCTGCTGCAGCTGCCTGCAGGTAAAGTCCAATGGGTTAGGGAAGAAGCGTTGAGCGAAATTGTTGCCTTGGAGTTTGTCGATTTACCTTTGTCTGACTTGGAGGCGTCCATTGAGCGCGAATTCAATGAAGCTTCGAGCGATATTTTCAGCATGTTCATGAACCGCTTGGTGAGCCAAACCCGACAGATGACTACATTAATAACCGGTAAACCGACTGCGTCCGGTAACGTATTGGTCAGAGATAACTTCGGGTTGCACAAGTTGATTGTTGTGGCCACGAAAGTTGGTAAATTGTTTGCTTTGGATACGATAACCGGTGAGATAATTTGGTCGAGATATTTGAGAAATATAGCGCCGTTCGATGTCATTGACAAGAAGGTGATGGTGCTGTATCTGCAGAGGACGGCGCGTTACGCTCCTCTTTCTGCGGAAATGACTCTGGTTGCGAAGCACAGCATTGGAGGCGAAGGTGTCGTGTTCAAGTTCGATCCGATCACCGGAAAATCGATCGGTGGAATTAACATGCTGAACTTTAAGATTAAGCAGGCGACGCTGCTGCCGTTCGAGGATAAGACGCACGTGAAGGGGTTGATTTTGTTGGCGGAGAATAATCAGATCCACGTTTACCCGCCCAACGCGAAGAGCATGCTGAAGGATTACACCGGAACCATGTTCCTGTACAACGCGGATTCTGAGAAATCCATCTTGACTGGTTACACATTGATTTACGGAGATGAAGAGAACCCTCAAGCTACGCCAACCTGGCAATTGAATTTGGCTGGTTCGAAATTTGTTGCTTTAAGTATGAGACCCAGCATCGAACGCGTCCATTCTCAAGGAAGGGTGTTGGCCGATCGCTCCGTTTTCTACAAGTACGTGAATCCTAATTTGATCGCTCTTGCGACTGTCTCTGACGATGCTATGCACAAACATGTACTGAGCGTGTATTTGGTCGATGGCGTTACCGGATTGGTGGTGTTTTCCGCCCATCACAAACGTGCCAACGGTCCCGTCCACATGGTGCACTCCGAGAACTGGATCGTTTATTCCTACTTCAGCGAGCGATTCAGGAGGTACGAAATGACGTCGGTGGAACTGTACGAGGGAGCTAAGCAGAGCAACAGCACCGCCTTCAGCTCGCACGCCCTCAGCCAACTACCACATCCGGAGAGTTTATCGTACATAATGCCCGCAACGCCCTTGGGTATGACAACCACCCTCACCGAAAGAGGAATCACCAACAAGCATTTGCTCATTGCGCTGAGTAACGGCGGTATCTTGGAATTGCCTTGGGCATTCGTCGAGCCTAGAGGTCCTCATCTGGCCTCCACCCCCGAGGAGGGTTACATTCCGTACATGCCGGAGATCCCCATTCACACGGAAAGTATTATTAACTATAACCAAAGTCTGGCGAGGATCAAGGGCATACAGGTGTCTCCGGCGAAGTTGGAGAGCACCAGTCTAGTCATTGCCTTTGGCTTGGACATCTTCTACACGCGCGTCACCCCGTCCAAGACGTTCGACGTGCTGAAGGAGGACTTCGACCATTGGCTCATCATCATGGTTCTTGTGGGTCTCACCCTCGCTTCCTACGTGACCAAGAGACTTTCCATCAGGAAAGCGCTCAAGCAGCAATGGAAGTAATCTTCATACATAAATAGTGTATTCAATATTTTCTGTTTACTAGTTCAATTCAAATCATTGTATTTAATTTATTTTGTAATAAATGGACACTCTGTGGGAACATTTTGTACAATGTTGTAAAATTAAAACAAACAAAAAAAAATAATAATTAATTATAATAGTGATGGCATTTTCTTAGGTTTTCTTTTTATTTATATACATATAAGGTTTGTATGATTTGTGTTCATCGATTTTATTGAATAATTAATGTTTGGTAATTTCACGAAATGAAAAGAATGAAAAAAAAATCTGTAACGGAATTAAAATGTATTGTTGTTTTTATTACATAGTTTATTGCATTTCCTTCATCCTAACATCCTCAAACATGTACAAAGAAACCAATTTTAACATCCTCATTTCCATTTTGGTAATTGTTCATCTGCCAAGTAATTAATTTACAATGAAACTAATTTACTACAATGCCAACTATTCGAAAGGCATCATTTTGGCCTACATTTATTAATGGCAACGTGATCTATATACTAAATTTACTAACTTGTAAATTACATTATTTACATTTCGTTGCTTGGATACATACAAAGTTTGTAAGTATCAAATGTACACAAACTTTATTTATACCGAAGTAAAATAATAATCTTACATTATGAGACTATTTCAGCCAATTGCATTGTTCAATCGAATGTTATTGAATTACTTTACTTCATGCTATTTAGAAATTGTCTCGGCATATTTAAATACGCGAAGAGACGAATCATGAATACGAGTAATGAACAATTGGCAACGGCAGTAGGTCAAATATTATTAAGTTAAACGACCCACTTTCCTGAAAGCTAATTTAGTCTTGTGTTTTCATCGTCCAGTTAACATTTAACCCGTCCTGTTCGGCGCATAATTTCATCTATTATATTACCCTTGCAGTTAAATCTGCGAGATGAAATCATTAACTAAAGTAAATTGCGATTTCTTTCAATCGACACATGCACATCAATAAATGCTTGTAGATTTGACGTAATATTATAAAACGAGGGGTAATTTGTTTAATGATGTTCGAAACGACACTTTGCATATTTGATGAGACTGACCCAGTTAAAAAAAGGATGGAAGAAATGTATAAGCAAACGACTGAAAGATAAAAATATATATTTAAATATTAAAATATAAATAACGAACAATTCAATGCATTGGAATGAATTAAAAGTATTGATTAACTATTAAAAAGTACTGATTAATTGTTAGATGTCAGTTTGAAATGTATTGAAAAGTAGTGCTCATTTTTGATGGTATATATTTGAATATAAGTAGGAGTTGTTTATTTTATGAAACTATGTTGAATCTGTGATTGAAATAATTAATTCAATTTGTATGGTACGTAAGGATGATAAACGTAACGGCTGGTTAAATTTTAACTGACATATGTCAATTCTTATAATAAAAATGGTTAAAAGTGATAAGTTTGATAGGAATTGAAAAGTTTTTGATGATGTTCAATTGCTATGCTAATATTTAATCGAAAATATTGATTTTAGCTCATTTGATATCAACGTATTGAAATACAGTTTTTTTTATTAACTGTCATATTGCATTGACTTTAAAAGTACTGATTAAATGTTAACTATAAGATAGTAGTTACTAAATATTTATAAAAAGAAGTCAAAATATTAATTAAATGTTTACGTGAACTGTTCGTTTTAGGTGCAGTAGTTTTTGTGAAACTATGTTGAATGATTCAAATTATTTACTTAATATACCTATGAAAGGCATAACGGGTTGTTAAATATTATCTGGCAGATGTCAATATTTTGAAAAGTGTTGGTTAACCCTTTCAATTACCAGAAATTCTAGACCCAAGACAACTAAATCAAAACTTCGTCAATTGAATCAACATAGACATTTTCTACTACTATATGAAATTGAAAAGAGTTAAAAGTATTGAAATGTTTTTGATGGTATAATATTTATTCAAGTATGTTGAAAATATTGATTTTAGCTCATTTGAATCGAGATATCAACGTATTGAAATACAGTTGTTATATTAACTGTCAGATTGCATTGACTTTAAAAGTACTGATTAAATGTTAACTATAAGATAGTAGTTATCTAATATTTATAAAAAGAAGTCAATATATTAATTAAATGTTAACGTGAACTGTTCGTTTTAGGTGCAGTAATTTTCGTGAAAGTATTTTGAATGATTGAAATTATTGACCTAATATACCTATGAAAGGCATAACGGGTTGTTAAATATTAACTGGCAGATGTCAATGTTTTGAAAAGTGTTGGTTAAACCTTTCAATTACCAGAAATTCTAGACCCAAGACAACTAAATCAGAACTTCATCAAGTGAATCAACATAGACATCTTCTACTACTATATGAAATTGAAAAGAGTTAAAAGTATTAAAATGTTTTTGATGGTATAATAGTTATTCAAGTATGTTGAAAATATTGATTTTAGCTCATTTGATCTTATAGTTAACATTTAATCAGTACTTTTAAAGTCAATGCAATCTGACAGTTAATATAACAACTGTATTTCAATACGTTGATATCTCGAT
>NW_017098980.1:0-3157 GCF_001412225.1 Nicrophorus vespilloides
TCTAGATTTTAGTCTATTAAATAGTGAAAATTTTTTTCCAAAAAAATTATGTTAAATCGTATAGTTTCAAAAATTGGTGACACTATTTTCATAATAAAATAATCCAACTGTTTGTGACTGAATTTTGTATCAATCATTTTTTTTAAATTATTTATTTTATTTTAAATACTTGTACCTATTCCATCAACTTAAATTAAGTCAATTAATTCAAATATTTGATACTTGTATACAATTTAAATAAGTTATTATATTTCAAGTAATTTGTACAAATATATGGAAAGTTTTATAGTAAAACTAATTATTGCAGTGACAAGTTTACTTATTTCTTTAATAGTTGATTAGTAATACTAATTATTATGTTATTTATTTAATTGGAAAAGTATATATTAGATTCATTCGTAAGCTTCTTATTTTTTAATATTTTTGAAGAGAAAGTTGTAGAATTACATTAACTATTGTTATACTACGGTATAAGTCATTAATTTGTTCCAATTCCTAGGACATATACCAAATAAGATGTATACTGAGGTACTGGATTTACGACCCGTGTATTTTCTTATGAAGACAGGCGCATTGTTGTTACTAGCACACGGGCGCAAAATACCTTAGGGCGGCCCTGGAGTAGGTTTCTGAAAATTATCTTTGCAGAAATTTATCTAATTCGAAAAACGTTTTTTTCCGATTTTTGAACCAAGACTTAAAATATATATAAAAACTAATTATTTCATTATAAACATTTTGACATAAAATCTTTTCTGATACAAAACGGGAATATTTTCAAATACTAAGTTTCATGAAACAAACAGAAAATCGGGAAAGAATTAAGTCTTACAATAACTTTTAAAAGTTCAATGGAAAAATCAATTCATAAATATCTTTAATAACCTGAAGAAGTGACTACTTTTTTAGTGTTTTAGGACAGGATAAAATATTATTTCCTATTTATCATCATTTTCTGACAAAATAAGTAATACATTTTTGTTTGTTATAGTTTTATGTAATATTCTTGATTCTTTTAGAAAAGTTGAGATTTGTAAACCAGTTTTTTTATAAACCTTACCATGGAGGCACCACTATATATGTAATTTACAAGATAATAACTTATGTAATCAAGTGGTAGACCTAAACAGTTATGTACGTGGATAACACTGTAGATGAACATCTTCACAAGGCAGTCAATTACTAGAGCGTCGCGGTAAATGTTAAGAAAAGCTTCCCTCTGTTTATGGATGATAGTCCCAAATACCTCGTGCAAACAAAAGGAAACTCAATTCTACCGACGGTTTAATTAAGAAATGAAAGGCGGCCGCCGCTTCCTCGGATGGTCGAGTGATAAAAGGGCATTCGGTGGAAGCCGCGATATGCAAATGATGCAAGGTGCAGCCACAAATTTGTTGGTTCCTCCTCCTACCTACCCATTCCCTTCATCGCCGACAGAAGAAAAGCGCTTCAAAAACTGGGTTACGTAATCCGTTTTACAACGCATCCCCCTTCGTGAGACCTCCAACCCTCCGTCCCCCTTCAGAACTGATTTATCGTCGCGGCTGCGGCTTCATTTGCAAATTAATTCAATTAAATTTACACTTGCCGAAAATGCCCACCCGTCGTGAAGTAAGGGATGGGATGCCCTCATCATCATCATTATCGCATTTCATTTGCATCTAAAAAGAATAGTTGGGATTTCGTTCGTGCAACTTTGCTTTCAATGGATTTCCCCTACAGTCAGCATCGACCAATTCATTAACTCCATTTAATCCAGTTTAATCTCTCCGTTTAACCGAAAACGCCAGGATTTACTGGTAAATATTAAGTTTGTGATACTCATATTCGTCAATCATACTTACAATTATAAGGGACGCCATCTATTATCAATATATGGAAATTATTATCTTATCTATTAGTCACAAACCCACGAGACTTTTTTTCTCAAATTACTATTACTTCAATCTATTTATTTACATTTTTTTATTGGCACCAAATTGCCTATCGACCATAATCTTTCCTCCTATTTTTTCGTCCAACTTTTTGTTTGATTTTCACTTATTGCTTGATCAATTTCAAGAAGATCATTACCTTTTAGAAGAAAAAATTCGATTTAAATTATTTTCAAATATTTTTTATGCTTTATTCTATAATATTCATCTCTTCAGGTCTTTGATGATTCGTACAATATAACGAATCTATTATTACTTATTTTTTTTCTTTGGGGTTGAAATTTTAAATATTGTGACTTTTGGTCGGTTATGGGAATTAGAAAAATATGATTTTCGGAACACTTTTGGAGGCTCTTTTTATTGCCCCTGCAATTTAATTTTATTGTTGGGTTGTTTAGAAAAAAGACACTATCTACAAAATTCTTGTAAAAACCATATTTCTCAGAAAAAAAAACGTTAAAATTGTGATATTTGTTACTAACACTTTTAATTTATGAAATAAATGAGATTATAATAGGAACTTAAATAAATTTTTCCTTAGTAATATTGTTTATTTTTTTAATATTTTATTAAGGAAATTTCCAAACAAATTTTCGAAATATGTCATTATTTTGACAATTTTCGACTTTTATTTGACATTCACTATGGATTCATCTTATAACTGTCACTTAATAATAACTGAAATTACAAAGTTATAGATTAAAATTGATTAAAACAGTGATATTTCATTTATTATTTTGACAATTATTTGACGTTTATTAGATTGTGGATAAACATTGGATTGGATTATACATTGGATAAACTATGAATACATTATCAATTAAAAAACATGACTGAAATTACTTTATTGAAATTTATTTAAAATAATATTAAACTAAAAACTAGATGAATTAACATATAAACATATATTTAAAAAAACTAACATATCCTAAATTAATGTTTTTCAATTACGTTCAATTACTTCAATTATGAGCCAAAAAGTTTAAAGCCTAATTAAAGTGTAATTTTTAAAACTAGTACACATTTCTATTACTTTTGTATTCTTACATTTTAACATTTTTTTCTCAATGAAGTATAAGATGCTTATTAATTAGCTTCTTGGGGTTTTCCATTTTCCGTTTAACCGTATTGGTAGTAGGCTTCGGTCTTTCCTTCATCGATTCCTTCACCACCGACAAATTGTTTTCAATTTTATTCATCTCACCGACAACTTTTTCCACGTT